>NC_080383.1:29761890-29832081 GCF_014773155.1 Arachis stenosperma | reverse complement strand
CTAAAGAAAGCCTGGACTCATGGGAAAAGCTAGTCAATGCCTTCTTGGCAAAGTTCTTTCCACCTCAAAAATTGAGTAAGCTTAGAGTGGAAGTCCAAACCTTCAGACAGAAGGATGGAGAATCCCTCTATGAAGCTTGGAAAAGATACAAACAATTGATCAGAAAATGTCCTTCTGACATGCTTTCTGAATGGAGCATCATAGGTATTTTCTATAATGGTCTCTCTGAACTATCCAAGATATCTTTGGATAGCTCTGCTGGGGATCTCTTCATCTGAAGAAGACGCCTACAGAAGCTCAAGAGCTCATTGAAATGGTTGCAAATAACCAATTCATGTACACTTCTGAAAGGAATCCTGTGAACAATGGGAAAAATCAGAAGAAAGGAGTTCTTGAGATTGATACTCTGAATGCCATACTGGCTCAGAATAAGATATTGACTCAGCAAGTCAATTTGATTCCTCAAAGTCTGTCTGGAATGCAAAATGCACCAAGCAGTACTAAGGATGCTTCATCAGAAGAAGAAGCTTATGATCTTGAGAACCCTTCAATGGAAGAGGTGAATTACCTAGGAGAACCCTATGGAAACACCTATAATTCTTCATGGAGAAATCACCCAAATTTCTCATGGAAGGATCAACAGAGACCCCAACAAGGTTTCAACAACCATAATGGTAGAAGAAACAGGTTTAGCAATGGCAAACCTTTTCCATCATCTTCTTAGCAACAGACAGAGAATTCTAAGCAGAACCCCTCTGACTTAGCAACCATGGTCTCTGATCTAATCAAAACCACTCAAAGTTTCATGACTGAAACAAGGTCCTCCATTAGGAATTTGGAGGCACAAGTGGGACAGCTGAGCAAGAAAATTACTGAACTCCCTCCTAGTACTCTCCCAAGCAATACAGAAGAAAATCCAAAAGGAGAGTGCAAGGTCATCAACATGGCCGAATTTGGAGAGGAAGGAGAGGAAGTGAACGCCACTGAGGAAGACCTCAATGGGCGTGCACTGACCTCCAATGAGTTCCCTAATGAGGAACCATGGGAATCTGAGGCTCAAAATGAGACCATAGAGATTCCATTGGACTTACTTCTGCCATTCATGAGCTCTGATGAGTATTCTTCCTCTGAAGAGGATGAGTATGTCACTGAAGAGCAAGTTGCTAAATACCTTGGAGCAATCATGAAACTAAATGACAAGTTATTTGGTAATGAGACTTGGGAGAATGAACCTCCTTTGCTCACCAAAGAACTGGATGACTTGCCTAGGCAGAAATTACCTCAAAAGAGGCAGGACCCTGGGAAGTTCTCCATACCTTGTACCATAGGCACCATGACCTTCAAGAAGGCTCTGTGTGACTTAGGGTCAAGTGTAAACCTCATGCCTCTCTCTGTAATGGAAAAGCTAGGGATCTTTGAGGTACAAGCTGCAAGAATCTCACTAGAGATGGCAGACAATTCAAGAAAACAAGCTTATGGACTTGTAGAGGATGTTTTGGTGAAGATTGAAGACCATTACATCCCTGCTGATTTCATAGTCCTAGAGACTGGGAAGTGCATGGATGAATCCATCATCTTTGGCAGACCCTTCCTAGCCACAGCTAAGGCTGTGATTAATGTTGATGGAGGTGAACTGATCATTCAAGTGAATGAAGAATCCTTTGTGTTTAAGGCTCAAGGATATCCCTCTGTCACCATGGAGAGGAAGCATGAAGAGCTTCTCTCAAAACAGAGTCAAACAGAGCCCCCACAGTCAAACTCTAAGTTTGGTGTTGGGAGGCCACAACCAAACTCTAAGTTTGGTGTTGAACCCCCACATTCAAACTCTAAGTTTGGTGTTGGGAGGTTCCAACATTGCTCTGAGCATTTGTGAGGCTCCATGAGAGCCCTCTGTCAAGCTACTGACATTAAAGAAGCGCTTGTTGGGAGGCAACCCAATCTTACTATATTTTATCTATTCCCCTTTGTTATTTTATGTTTTTGTAGGTTGATGATCATGAGAAGTCACAAGAACAATTGAAAAAGCAAAAACAGAATGAAAAACAGAAAGAAAAATAGCACACCCTGGAGGAAGATGTTGCTGGCGTTTAAACGCCAGTAAGGCTAGCAGTTGGGCGTTTAACGCCCAGTCTGGCACCATTCTGGGCGTTTAACGCTTCAAGAATCAATTTGATGATTTTTCAGATCCTCAATAACAGTTCTCTTTCTCCTTATTCTTTCAAGAGCCAACAATTTTAACATTCTCAAAACAACAAATTCAAAAGACACATGCACTGTTCAAGCATTCATTCAGAAAACAAAAAGTATTGTCACCACATCAAACTAATTCAACTAGTTTCAAGGATAAATTTCGAAATCCTGTACTTCTTGTTCTTTTGTGATTAAAGCATTTTTCATTTAAGAGAGGTGATGGATTCATAGGACATTCATAACTTTAAGGCATAATCTTTAAATTTTATTAATTATGAATTAAGAACAAGACTCAAAAATAGATATAAAATGAAATTAAAAGAAAAAAAATTAGAAAACAAAAATTTAAACTAGGCTCCTAATGATAGAGGTTTTCACAGAGTTAGGACTCAACAACCTTGATTTTGAGAAGTGGATGCTCCCTCAGCTTGAGAGGAGAGCTTTTGGCGTTTCAACTCTTGGAGTTCACGCCCCTGCTTCTCTTGCTCCTTCAGCAATTTGCAGAGCATGCAGTTCTGATTCTGCTGTTCTTCCTTAAGTTGCTCCATAGTCTCTTGCAACTTGTTGATAGATGCTTCTAGGCTGGCTCAGTAGCCAATTTCAGGAAATTCAGGGAGGAACTCCTGCGCCCTCCTTTTGATAGAGTTGTCTTGTGTCTGTCCTTCCATTGACTTCTTGGTGATTGGATGTTCAATGGGTATGAACTCATCTACTCCCATCTTTACCCCAACCTCTTTACAGAGCAAGGAGATCAAGCTTGGGTAAGCCAGTTTGGCTTCAGTGGAATTCTTATTTGCAATTGTGTAGATTTCACAGGCAATCACATGATGCACCTCCACTTCTTTTCCAAGCATAATGCAATGAATCATCACTGCTCTCTTGATAGTGACCTCAGAACGGTTGCTAGTGGGCAATATGGAACGCCCAATAAAGTCTAGCCAACCTCTTGCAATTGATTTGAGGTCTCCCCTCTTGAGTTGGTTCGGGACACCCTTTGAATTGGTTATCCACTTAGTTCCAGGGAGGCATATGTCCTCTAGAACTTGATCCAACCCTTTATCTGCTCTCACCATTCTCCTATTAAAGGAGTCAGGATCATCTTGCAGTTGAGGCAATTTGAAGATTTCTCTTATTTTGTCCAGATGAAAGTACATAACTTTCCCTCTGACCATGGTTCTGTAGGTATGGTAAGCAGTTCCAGTCATTCTCTGCTTATCTGTTAGCCACAGATTTGAGTAGAATTCCTGAACCATATTCCTTCCAACCTTTATTTCAGGATTGGTTAGAACTTCCCATCCTCTATTTTGAATTTGCTCTTGGATCCCCGGATATTCATATTCTTTCAGATCAAATTTTACTTCCGGGATCACTGACCTCAGACCCATTATTTTGTGATAATGGTCTTCATGTTCTTTGGTTAAGAACTTCTCTTGATTCCAAAGATTCTTTGGATTGTTCTCTTTCTTTCCCCTTAAATTGGTTTGTTTTCCCTTAGGAGCCATGATCTTGATGAATCTTGGCTTAGTGATCACGGAAAAGCACACCAAACTTAGAGGTTTGCTTGTCCTCAAGCAAAAGAAAGGAAAGAAGAGAGAGAGAGGAGGAGCAAATTCGAATGGTGTGGGTAATGAGGGGTCCAAACGTGTATTTATAAAGTGGGGAGGAGAGATTTTAAAATTTGAAAGAAGATTTGAGAAGATATGGAAAGAATTTGAGAGAAAGGTGAGTTTTTGAACAAGATTTGGGATTGATTTGAGAGCTTTGAAGAATGATTTTGATTTTTTGAAGATTTGAAAGTAAATGATGAAAGGTTGAAGTGTATTTATGTAGAAGAGTATGGGTAAGAAAAGGAAAGTTTGAAAAAATTTGATTTGAAAACAAAATTGTGGTCCCCCCACCTTTCTGGCATTAAACGCCCAGAATGGCACCCATTCTGGCGTTTAACGCCCATTTGTTGCCCCTTTTGGGCGTTTAACGCCCAGCCAGGTGCCCTGGCTGGCGTTAAACGCCAGAATTCCTTTATCACTGGGCGTTTTTCTAAACGCCCAGGATGCTGCACACCTGGCGTTAAACGCCCAGAATGGTGCCCATTCTGGCGTTTAACGCCCAAAATGGCACCTTTACTGGCGTTAAACGCCCAGAATGGTGCCCATTCTGGCGTTTAACGCCCAAAATGCCCCTTACTGGCGTTTTTTCGCCAGTAAGCTCTTTCCTCTGCTTTTTGAGCTGAATCCTTCTGTAACTCTGTGAATTCCTTCATTTTTGATACTTGCCTCTGTAAAAACAAATCATGTAACCTCCTAACGACTGGGTTGCCTCCCAGCAAGCGCTTCTTTACTGTCTTTAGCTGGACCTTTACTGATAATCACTCAAGTCTCAGTTTTGAGCATTCCTGCTCAAAATTGCTTTCAAGATAATGCTTGATTCTTTGTCCATTAACAATGAACTTTTTGTCAGAATCCATATCCTGAAGTTCAACATATCCATATGGTGACACTCCTGTAATCACATACGGACCCCTCCACCGGGATTTAAGTTTTCCTGGAAACAATTTGAGCCTAGAGTTGAAGAGCAGAACTTTTTGTCCTGGCTCAAAGACTCTGGTTGACAACTTCTTGTCATGCCACTTCTTTGCCTTTTCCTTATAAATTTTTGCATTTTCAAAGGCATTGAGTCTGAACTCCTCTAGCTCATTTAACTGGAGCAATCTTTTTTCACCAGCTAACTGAGCATCCATGTTTAGGAATCTGGTTGCCCAGTAGGCTTTATGTTCCAGTTCCACGGGCAGATGACAGGCCTTTCCATACACCAGTTGGTATGGAGAGGTTCCTATTGGAGTCTTGAATAGAGTTTTGTACGCCCACAGAGCATCATCCATGCTCTTTGCCCAATCCTTTCTTCGGGCTATCACAGTCCGTTCTAGGATTCTTTTTAGCTCTCTGTTAGAGACTTCAGCTTGCCCATTTGTCTATGGATGATATGGAGTTGCCACTTTGTGGCTAATTCCATATCTGACCATAGCAGAGTATAGCTGTCTATTGCAGAAATGAGTGCCCCCGTCACTGATTAGTACTCTGGGAACACCAAACCTGCTGAAGATGTGTTTCTGGAGGAATTTCAGCACGGTCTTGGTATCATTAGTGGGTGTAGCAATTGCTTCTACCCACTTAGATACATAGTCCACTGCCACCAGAATGTAAGTGTTTGAGTATGATGGTGGGAACGGACCCATGAAGTCAATTCCCCATACATCAAACAATTCTATCTCTAATATCCCTTGTTGAGGCATGGCATATCCGTAAGGCAAGTTACCAGCTCTTTGGCAACTGTCACAGTTACGCACAAACTCTCGGGAATCTTTATAGAGAGTAGGCCAGTAGAAGCCACATTGGAGGACTTTAGTGGCTGTTCGCTCACTTCCAAAATGTCCTCCATACTGTGATCCATGGCAATGCCATAGGATTCTTTGTGCTTCTTCTCTGGGTACACATCTGTGGATTACTCCGTCTGCACATCTCTTAAAGAGATATGGCTCATCCCAGAGGTAGTACTTGGCATCTGAAATTAATTTCTTTCTTTGCACTTTGCTGTACTCCTGGGGTATGAACCTCACAGCTTTATAATTTGCAATATCTGCAAACCATGGAGCTTCCTGAATGGCAAAGAGTTGCTCATCTGGGAAAGTCTCAGAGATCTCAGTAGAAGGAAGGGACGCCCCAGCTACTGGTTCTATTCGGGACAGATGATCAGCTACTTGGTTCTCTGTCCCTTTTCTGTCTCTTATTTCTATATCAAACTCTTGCAGAAGCAACACCCATCTTATTAGCCTGGGTTTTGAATCCTGCTTTGTGAGTAAGTATTTAAGAGCAGCATGGTCAGTGTACACAATCACTTTGGATCCTACTAGATAAGATCTAAACTTGTCAATGGCATAAACCACTGCAAGTAATTCTTTTTCTGTGGTTGTGTAATTCTTCTGTGCATCATTTAGAACACGGCTAGCATAATAAATGACGTGCAGAAGTTTGTTATGCCTCTGTCCCAACACTGCACCAATGGCATGATCACTGGCATCACACATTAATTCAAATGGCAATGTCCAATCTGGTGCAGAGATGACTGGTGCTGTGACCAGCTTAGCTTTTAGGGTCTCAAATGCCTGCAGACACTGTGTGTCAAACACAAATGGTGTGTCAGCAGCCAGCAGGTTACTCAAAGGTTTTGCAATTTTCGAAAAATCCTTTATAAACCTTCTATAGAATCCTGCATGCCCCAGAAAGCTTCTGATTGCCTTAACATTGGCAGGTGGTGGTAATTTTTCAATTACCTCTACCTTTGCCTTATCCACCTCTATTCCCCTGCTTGAATATTTGTGCCCAAGGACAATTCCCTCAGTCACCATAAAGTGACATTTCTCCCAGTTTAAAACCAGGTTAGTCTCTTGGCATCTTTTCAGGACAAGTGATAGGTGATTAAGACAGGAGCTGAATGAGTCTCCATATACTGAGAAGTCATCCATGAAGACTTCTAGAAATTTCTCTACCATATCTGAGAAGATAGAGAGCATGCACCTCTGAAAGGTTGCAGGTGCATTGCACAGACCAAAAGGCATCCTTCTGTAGGCAAACACGCCAGAAGGGCAAGTAAATGCTGTTTTCTCATGGTCCTGAGGATCTACTGCAATTTGGTTGTAGCCTGAATAGCCATCCAAAAAGCAGTAATAATCATGACCAGCTAGTCTTTCTAGCATTTGGTCTATGAATGGTAAAGGAAAATGATCCTTTCTGGTGGCTGTATTGAGCCTTCTGTAGTCAATACACATACGCCACCCTGTGACTGTTCTTGTAGGAACCAGTTCATTTTTTTCATTATGAACCACTGTCATGCCTCCTTTTTTGGGGACAACTTGGACAGGGCTCACCCAGGGGCTATCAGAAATAGGATAAATAATCCCAGCCTCTAGTAATTTAGTGACCTCTTTCTGCACCACCTCCTTCATGGCTGGATTTAGCCTCCTCTGTGGTTGGACCACTAGTTTGGCATTATCCTCCAACAGGATCTTGTGCATGCATCTAGCTGGGCTAATGCCCTTAAGATCACTTATGGACCACCCAAGAGCTGTCTTGTGTGTCCTTAGCATTTGAATCAGTGCTTCCTCTTCCTGTGGATTTAAAGTAGAGCTTATAATCACTGGAAAAGTTTCACCCTCTCCCAGAAATGCATACTTCAGGGATGGTGGTAGTGGTTTGAGTTCAGGTTTGGGAGGCTTATCCTCTTCCTGAGGAATTTTCGAAAATTCCTTTATTTCCTGTGGTTCTTCTTGATCAGGCTGAGAATCCTTGAAGATGTCTTCAAGCTCTGATTCTAGGCTTTCAGTCATATTGATCTCTTCTACCAGAGAGTCAATAATGTCAGCGCCCATGCAGTCATTTGGTGTGTCTGGATGCTGCATAGCTTTTACAGCATTCAACTTGAACTCATCCTCATTGACTCTCAGGGTTACTTCCCCTTTGTGTACATCAATGAGAGTTCGTCCAGTTGCTAGGAAAGGTCTTCCTAGAATGAGAGTTGCACTCTTGTGCTCCTCCATTTCCAGCACCACAAAGTCAGTTGGAAAGGCAAATGGCCCAACCTTGACAATCATGTCCTCTATTATGCCTGATGGATGTTTAATGGAGCCATCAGCAAGTTGGAGGCATATCCTGATTGGTTTGACTTCTCCAGTCAACCCAAGCTTTCTGATAGTGGATGCAGGTATTAGATTGATGCTTGCTCCAAGATCACATAGGGCTGTCTTGGTGCAAGCACCTTCTAATGTGCATGGTATCATAAAGCTTCCAGGATCTTGAAGCTTTTCTGGTAAGCTTTTCAGAATGATTGCACTGCATTCTTCAGTGAGAAACACTTTTTCAGTTTCTCTCCAATCCTTCTTATGACTTAAGATTTCCTTTATGAACTTAGCATAAGAAGGTATTTGCTCAAGTGCCTCTGCAAACGGAATCTTTATTTCAAGAGTCTTTAGATAGTCTGCAAAGCGGGCAAATTGCTTATCCTGTTCCGCTTGGCGGAGTTTTTGAGGATAAGGCATCTTGGCTTTATATTCTTCAACCTTAGATGCTGCAGGTTTATTCCTTACAGAAGTGGTTGAAGAAGCCTTGTTAGAGGGGTTATTGTCAGCACTCTCAGGTGTCTGATCCTCCCTTGGCGTCTGAACGCCAGGATTGGGTGGAAAATGGGCGTTTAACGCCAACTTTTCCCCCTTTTCTGGCGTCTGAACGCCAGAACTGGGCAAGGAATGGGCGTTTAACGCCAGCTTTCCTTCCCTTTCTGGCGTTTGAATGCCAATAACATTCCTCTCTGGGCTCTTACTGTCCTCAGAGGGATTTTGAACAGTGGTTTGGTTATCCTCTGTCAATTGTTCCTTATTTGATTTTTTACTCTTTGGAGTGATGTTGTTCAGTGTCTTCCCACTCCTTAATTGAACTGCTTGACACTCTCCTGTTATCTGTTTAGACATCTGCTGTTTTGCTTGATTCAACTGCTGTTCTATGTTCTTGTTAGCAACTTTAGTTTCATGGAGCATCTCTTTAAATTCTGCTAACTGTTCTGTCATCAGGAGTAACTGTTGATTAAGCTCAATCATCTATTCTTGAGGATTAGGATCAGTGACTACTGCCATGACATCCTCTTTTGGAGAGAACTCATTGCTAGAATATAAGTATTGGTTTCTAGCAACAGTGTCTATAAGCTCTTGAGCTTCTTCAATTGTCTTCCTCATGTGTATAGATCCACCAGCTGAGTGGTCTAAAGGCATCTGAGCTTTTTTTGTAAGCCCATAGTAGAAAATGTCTAACTGTACCTACTCTGAAAACATTTCAGAGGGGCATTTTCTAAGCATACCTCTATACCTCTCCCAGGCATTATAAAGGGATTCATTATCCTCTTGTTTAAAGCCTTGGATGTCCAGCCTTAGCTGTGTCATCCCCTTTGGAGGGTAAAAATGATTCAGGAATTTGTCTGATAACTGTTTCCATGTCTTTATGCTTGCTGTAGGTTGGTTATTCAACCACCTTTTAGCTTGATCTTTTACAGCAAATGGAAACAGTAATTGTCTGTAGACATCCTGATCCACCTCTTTATCATGTACTGTGTCAGCAATTTGCAAGAACTGTGCCAGAAACTTAGTAGGTTCTTCCTGTGGAAGACCGGAATACTGGCAATTTTGCTGCACTATGATAATGAGTTGAGGATTTAGCTCAAAGCTGCTTGCTTTGATGGGAGGTGTACAGATGCTACTCCCATATGCAGCTGTAATGGGGTTAGCATATGACCCCAGAGTCCTTCTGGACTGATCAATCCCACTTAGGTCCATAATGGATAAAGGGAAATGATATGGATTGCAGATAGATAAATTTTGTTCTTTTTTTTTTTTTTGAATTAACCGAAAAAAAAATAAAATAAAATAAAATAAAATAAAAGGAAATTAAAATAGAAAAATTCGAAAATCAAAGAGAAAATAAGATCAAAGCAAATTGAGAATGAATCAATTAGTTAATTAAAAAGATTTTGAAAATAGCAATTAAAAAGATATGATTGAAAAAATTTTATGATAAAGATTTGATTTTTGAAAAGAGAAAAGAGAAAAACAACAAAATAACACCAAACTTAAAACTTTTAGAAAATCAAACACAATTTTTCGAAAATTTTTAGGAGAAAAACACAAAGAGGACACCAAACTTAGAATTTTTACGGATCAAAAAGGGACTAAGGACATGCAAAATCGAAAATTTTAAAAGAAAAACAAAAGCATGCAATTGACACCAAACTTAAAATATGAAACTAGACTCAACTAAAAGACTCTAAACCAACAAAAATAAAACAGTCCTAATCTAAGCAACAAGATAAGCAACAAGATAAGCCGTCAGTTGTAGTCTTCGTTTTAACCCGGCCAAGATGACTTTATTTGCAGCCTCTGCTTGTCCATTGGCTTGTGGGTGCTCGACTGAGGTGAATTGCTGTTTGATTTTTAGTTCGGCCACCAAGTTCTGAAAACTTGTATCCGTGAACTGTGTTCCATTGTCTGTTGTGATGGAGTAGGGGACTCCGAACCTTGTGACGATGTTTTTGTATAGGAATTTGCGGCTTTTCTGAGCCGTGATGGTGGCTAAGGGTTCAGCTTCAATCCATTTTGTGAAGTAGTCGACCCCTACTATGAGGTATTTGACTTGCCCCGGTCCTTGGGGGAACGGGCCGAGTAGGTCAAGTCCCCATTTTGCGAAGGGCCATGGTGCGGTGATGCTGATAAGGTCTTCGGGTGGTGCCTTGTGAAAATTGGCGTGTTTTTGGCAGGGGGGGCATATTTTCACAAATTCCGTTGCGTCTCTTTGCAAGGTCGGCCAGTAGAACCCGGCTCGGACTACTTTCTTGGATAATGCCCGAGCTCCGAGGTGGTTTCCACACATGCCTCCGTGGACTTCTTCGAGGACGCTTTTTGTTTCTGAGGTCGGGACGCACCTAAGGAGGGGTTTTGAGAATCCTCTTCTGTATAATACGTCGTGAATTAGTGTATAATTCTGGGCGTCTTTCGTGAGTCTTTTAGCTTCCTTTCTTTCGGCGGGGAGAGTTCCTGACTTCAGGTAGTTGAGTATGGGGGTCATCCATCCTTGCTGTTGGTTGGATATATTAGCGTTTCTTCCTCTCTTAGCACGGAGGGGGATTGTAAGGTTTCCTGGAGGAGACTTCTGTTGTTGCCTCCGGGCTTGGTGCTGGCAAGTTTTGAGAGGGCGTCTGCCCGGGCGTTTTGTTCCCGAGGTATGTGCTGAATCTGTATCTCTGAAAAGTGGCGTAATTGTGCCTATGTTTGGTCCAGGTATTTTTTCATAGTTGGGTCTTTGGCCTGGTAGCTTCCATTTACTTGTGATGTGACGACCTGGGAGTCGCTGAAGATCGTGACTTTCTGGGCTCCGACCTCTTCGGCTAGCTTTAGACCTGCTAGTAGGGCCTCGTATTCGGCTTGGTTGTTCGAAGCCTGGAACTCGAATTTTAGGGACAGTTCTATCCGCGTTCCTTGGTCGCTTTCGAGTATAACCCCGGCTCCGCTTCCAGTTTTGTTTGATGACCCGTCGACATATAGGTTCCATGAGAGTGGGGTTCCAGGGGTCTCAGTGTATTCTGCGATGAAGTCGGCTAGATACTGAGATTTTATGGCAGTTCGGGTTTCATAGTGGAGGTCGAACTCGGACAGTTCCACCGCCCATTGCAGTATTCGTCCTGCCAGGTCTGTTTTTTGGAGGATGTGTCTCATGGGTTGGTTCGTCCGAACTTTGATGGTGTGGACTTGAAAGTAGGGACGGAGTCTCCGAGCTGTGAATACTAGGGCGTAGGCGAATTTTTCTATCTTCTGATAGTTTAATTCGGCCCCTTGTAGTGCCTTGCTTACAAAGTATATGGGGTGTTGTCCTTGGTCATTTTCTCGTATTAACGCTGAGGCGACTGCTCGATTTTCGACCGAGAGGTATAGTACGAGTTCTTCTCCTTTTAAAGGTCGGGTTAGGATTGGTGGCTGCCCAAGGAATTCCTTGAATTCTTGAAAGGCTTTCTCGCACTCCGGGGTCCATGAGAAGGGTTTCCCTTTCTTTAGGAGTGAGTAGAGAGGTAGTGACTTTATTGCTGATCCTGCCAAGAATCTTGATAGGGCGGCTAGCCTTCCATTCAGTTGTTGTACTTCTTTGACACACGTCGGGCTCTTCATATTGAGTATCGCTTGGCATTTGTCCGGGTTTGCTTCGATGCCCCTTTGAGTCAGCATGAAGCCTAAGAACTTTCCGGCTTCTGCGGCGAAGGTGCACTTTGTCGGGTTGAGTCTCATGTTGTGTTTTCTGAGGGTGCCGAAGATACTGGTGAGGTCGGTCAGCAAGTTTCTGTCTTCTTGTGTCTTTACCAGCATGTCGTCGACATACACCTCCAGCTGTAGTCCGATGTGCTCTGAGAACACTTTGTTCATTAGCCTCTGGTAGGTTGCCCCTGCGTTCTTCAGCCCGAAGGGCTTTACTACGTAGCAGTAGTTTGCCTTTGGGGTTATGAACGAGGTCTTTTCTTGGTCGGGTCCGTACATCGGGATTTGATTGTATCCCGAGTATGCGTCCATGAAGGAGAGATATCTATAGCCTGAGGCTGCGTCTACTAAGGCGTCGATGTTTGGTAGTGGATATGGGTCTTTGGGGCAGGCTTTGTCGAGATCCGTGTAATCGACGCACATCCTCCATTTTCCGTTGGGCTTTTTTACCAGGACCACGTTTGCGAGCCATAGGGGGTATTTTACTTCCCTAATGAACCCTGCATCTAGCAGTGCTTGTACTTGTTCTTCTATTGCTTGCATGCGCTCGGGTCCGAGCTTTCGGCGCCTTTGTTAGACAGGTCGGGATCCCGGGTAAACTGATAGCTTATGGCACATCAGGTCGGGGCTTATTCCTGGCATGTCGGAGGCTTTCCAGGCGAAGAGGTCGGAATTCTCCCTTAAGAGGGTTATGAGTTCCTCTTTTAGGCTCGTTTCGAGGTTTGCTCCTATGTTTGTTATTTTTTCAGGTGTGTTCCCAATCTGGACCTTTTCGGTCTCTCCCTCTGGTTGTGGCCGAAGATCTTCTCGGGATTGAACTCGTCCGAGTTCTATCGTGTTGACCTCCTTCCCTTTTAGGCTCAGGCTTTCGTTGTAGCATCACCGCGCTAGTTTTTGGTCGCCTTTTAGGGTAGCGATTCCTTTTGCGGTAGGGAACTTCATACAGAGGTGTGGGGTCGAGACTATAGCTGCCAATCTGTTTAGGGTTGGTCGCCCGATGAGGGCATTGTATGCTGAAGTGACGTCGACTATAATGTAGTCGATGCTTAATGTTTTAGATTGCTCGCCTCTTCCAAAGGTAGTGTGTAGCGAGATGTATCCTAAAGGATGGATCGGAGTATCCCCTAGTCCAAATAGGTCGGTGGGATAGGCCTTTAGTTCTTTTTCTTCAAGTCCGAGCTTGTCGAAGGCCGTTTTGAACAGGATATCTGCTGAGCTTCCCTGGTCAATCAGGGTTCGATGTAAGTTGGCGTTTGCTAGGATAATGGTGATTACCATTGGATCGTCGTGTCCGGGAATTATCCCTTGAGCATCTTCTCGGGTAAATGAGATAGTAGGTAATTCGGGCAGGGGACTGTCTTCTCGGACGTGATAGACTTCTTTGAGGTGTCTTTTTCGCGAAGATTTAGATGTTCCTCCGCCTGCAAAACCTCCGTTTATCATGTAAACATGTCTTTCAGGGGTTCGCGGGGTTTGTTCGGCCCGATCTTCGTTGTCTCCCCGCCTTCTCTTCCTGGTCTCTTCTCCTTTCTCTGCTATGTATCTGTCGAGTTTTCCTTCTCTGGCTAGCTTTTCTATAACATTTTTAGGTCGTAGCAGTCGTTAGTAGAATGACCGTAGAGCTTGTGATATTCACAGTATTCGGACCGATCCCTCCCCGCTTTCTTGTGTTTTAGCGGTCGGGGCGGTGGGATCTTTTCGGTGTGGCATACTTCTCTGTAGACGTCTACCAGCGAGACTCGGAGGGGGGTGTAGTTGTGGTACTTCCGTGGCTTGTCCGAGTTGGGTTCTTCTTTTTTCTTCTGTTCCCGATCCCGATCTCGGGGTGGGTAGGTTGATTCCTTCCTAGAAGAGTCTCTTAGCCGGGAGGTTTCCTCCATGTTGATATATTTTTCTGCCCGCTCCTGCACCTCGTATAGGGAGGTCGGGTATCGTTTGGATAGGGATTGGCTAAACGGTCCCTCTTTTAGGCCGTTTGCTAGTCCCATGATGGCTGCTTCAGTGGGCAAGTGTTGTATGTCCAGGCAGGCTTTGTTGAATCGCTCCATGTATTCTCGGAGAGTTTCTTGGTTACCTTGTTTGGTCCCGAGTAGACTGGGGGCATGTTTTGTCTTGTCCTTTTGAATAGAGAATCTTGTTAGGAATTTTTTGGTTAGGTCTTCGAAGCTGGTGATTGATCTTGGTGGCAGGTTGTCGAACCACTTCATGGCTGACTTGGTGAGAGTGGTGGGGAAGGCTTTGCACCGAATCGCGTCGGAGGCGTCGACTAGGTACATTCTGCTTCTGAAGTTGCTGAGGTGATGACTTGGATCGGTGGTGCCGTCGTAGAGGTCCATATCGGGTGGTTTGAAGTTTCGCGGTACCTTCTCCTTCATGATCTCTTGTGTGAAGGGATCGTGGTTGCCCTCGGTGGTGGTGCCGCGTTCCATCCGGTCTTTCAGGTTGGCCTCTATTTTCCGCAGTTTTTCTTCTAATTCTCTGCGCTTTCGAGCCTCCCTTCTCAGATCTTGTTCGGTTTCCTTCTGCTTCTTTATGTCCTCTTCGAGTTGTTTCAGTCGGTTTTGTTGTGCCCGGACTGCTCCTAGAATTTCCGAGCTCTTTTCTTTTTCGGAATTTTGTGGATCTTTGTTTGGGAGTGATGTCTTTGGGCGATTCTGTTTGTTTCCTCCTGGAGTGCGTGGTGATAGAGGGCTGTCCGGTCGTTCTCCGGTATCGATTTCGTCCTCTTGTTCAGATGTTGCGTGGTCATTGTTGGGAGGATCGTCCGCCATGGTAGGGGGATGACTTCCAGGTCCCCGGCAACGGCGCCAATGTTCCGAGGGTTACCTGAAACGTGTAGCTCGGTCGTCTGGAGAGACCCGAGGTGGGGGGTCAGTGGCCCGAGCTTGATATGCAGAGCGGTTGGTGGTTGTACCTGCAATGACACTCCGATGCTTAAGTTAGCATGGGTCCAAGCAGATATGTGTAGAACGTGAATGAATGCCATACCTGGGTGCTCCAGTGTATTTATAGTAGTTGGCCGTGATCTTCCCTAGATAAGATATTCTTATCTTATCTTATCTTTTTGGGAGTTTTATCTCTATCTTTGTGGAACCGCCTTTTCTAGGCCTTTTCGGCCTTTAGGCTTTGGGCTGCGTTCCTTTTGATGGGCCTTCCTTGCTTTATTGTCCGAGGTCCGACCTTGAGGCGTGAGCCTTAGGACGAGGTCGGACCTTTTATGGATTCTCCGAGTTGGAGGAGCCCGGTCAGGGTATGAACACTAAGGTTTTACAGAAATGAGTAAATGACAGAAAAATCCACTTCCGGGCCCACTTGGTGTGTGCTTGGGCTGAGCATTGAAGCTTTCATGTGTAGAGACCTTTTCTGGAGTTAAACGCCAGCTTTCATGCCAGTTTGGGCGTTTAACTCCAAGTTTTATGCCAGTTCCAGCGTTAAACGCTGGAAATTCTGAGGCTGATTTGCCGCGCCAGTTTGGGCCATCAAATCTCGGGCAAAGTATGGACTATTATACATTGCTGGAAAGCCCAGGATGTCTACTTTCCAATGCCGTTGAGAACGCGCCAATTGGGCTTCTGTAGCTCCAGAAAATCCACTTCGAGTCAGGGAGGTCAGAATTCAACAGCATCTGTAGTCCTTTTCAGTCTCTGAATCAGATTTTTGCTCAGGGCCCTCAATTTCAGCCAGAAAATACCTGAAATCACAGAAAACACACAAACTCATAGTAAAGTCCAGAAAACTAAATTTTAACTAAAAACTAATAAAATTATACTAAAAACTAACTAGATAATACTAAAAACATACTAAAAACAATGCCAAAAAGCGTACAAATTATCCGCTCATCACCTCACCCTTCAAATTCAAACTACTTTCCCTCCCAAACCCACCCATACATAACCGAACCATGAGCCCCCCCTCTCCTATATAAATCCTTCTTCACCCCTTCATTTTCACACAACCTAAACACCACTTCTCCCCCTCTTTGGCCGAACACAAAGCCATTCCCTTCTTCCTCATTTATTCTTCTTCTCCTCTATTCTTTCTTCTTTTGCTCGAGGACGAGCAAAACCTTTTAAGTTTGGTGTGGTAAAAGCATTGCTTTTTGTTTTTCCATAACCATTTATGGCATCCAAGACCGGAGAAACCTCTAGAAAGAGGAAAGGGAAGGCAAAAGCTTCCACCTCCGAGTCATGGGAGATGGAGAGATTCATCTCAAGGGTGCATCAAGACCACTTCTATGAAGTTGTGGCCTTGAAGAAGGTGATCCCCGAGGTCCCTTTTTCACTCAAAAAGAGTGAATATCCGGAGATCCGACATGAGATCTGAAGAAGAGGTTGGGAAGTTCTTACCAACCCCATTCAACAAGTCGGAATCTTAATGGTTCAAGAGTTCTATGCCAATGCATGGATCACCAAGAACCATGATCAAAGTGTGAACCCGGATCCAAAGAATTGGCTTACTATGGTTCGAGGGAAATACTTGGATTTTAGTCCGGAAAATGTAAGGTTGGCATTCAACTTGCCTATGATGCAAGGAGATGAACATCCTTACACTAGAAGGGTCAACTTTGATCAAAGGTTGGACCAAGTCCTCACTGACATTTGTGAAGAGGGCGCCCAATGGAAGAGAGATTCAAGAGGGAAGCCGGTTCAATTAAGAAGGCATGACCTCAAGCCCGTGGCTAGAGGATGGTTGGAGTTTATCCAACGCTCAATCATTCCCACTAGCAACCGGTCTGAAGTTACTCTAGACCGGGCCATCATGATCCATAGCATCATGATTGGAGAGGAAGTAGAAGTTCATGAGGTTATAGCCCAAGAACTCTATAAGGTGGCAGACAAGTCCTCTACCTTAGCAAGGTTAGCCTTTTCTCATCTCATTTGTCACCTCTGTTATTCAGTTGGAGTTGACATAGAGGGAGACATCCTCATTGATGAGGACAAGCCCATCACTAAGAAAAGGATGGAGCAAACAAGAGACCCCTCTCATCATGAGATCCCTGAGATGCTTCAAGGGATGCACTTTCCTCCACAAGACTATTGGGAGCAACTGAACACCTCCCTAGGAGAATTAAGTTCCAACATGGGACAACTAAGGGTGGAGCACCAAGAACATTCCATCCTCCTCCATGAAATTAGAGAAGATCAAAGAATCATGAGAGAGGAGCAACAAAGACAAGGAAGAGACATTGAGGAGCTCAAGCACTCCATAAGACCTTCAAAAGGAAGAACAAGCCGCCATCACTAAGGTGGACCCGTTCTTTAATCTCCTTGTTCTTTATTTTTCTGTTTTTCGAAATTTTCATGCTTATGTTTGACTATGTTTGTGTCTTGTGATCATTAGTGTCTATGCCTAAAAGTTATGAATGTCCTATGAATCCATCACCTCTCTTAAATGAAAAATGTTCTTAATTGAAAAAGATAAGAATTGCATGAATTTTGAATTTTATAACAGTTTAATTATTTTGATGTGGTGGCAACACTTTTGTTTTCTGAATGTATGCTTAAACAGTGCATATGTCTTTTGAATTTGTGGTTCATGAATGTTGGCTCTTGAAAGAATGATGAAAAAGGAGACATGTTACTGAGAATCTGAAAAATCATAAAAATGATTCTTGAAGCAAGAAAAAGCAGTGAATACAAAAAAAAAGGGAGACGAAAAAAAAAAAAAAGAAAGAGAAAAAGAAAGAAAAAGAAAGAAATAAAGTTGTGATCCAAGGCAAAAAGAGTGTGCTTAAGAACCCTGGACACCTCTAGTTGGGGACTCTAGCAAAGCTGAGTCACAATTTGAAAAGGTTCACCGAATTATGTGTCTGTGGCATGTATGTATCCGGTGGTAATACTGGAAGACAGAGTGCTTTGGGCCACAGCCAAGACTCAATAAGTAGCTATGTTCAAGAATCATCATACTTAGCTAGGAGAATCAATAACACTATCTGGATTCTGAGTTCCTAAAGAAGCCAATCATTCTGAGTTTCAAAGGATAGAGTGAGATGCCAAAACTGTTCAGAGGCAAAAAGCTAAAAGCCCCGCTCATCTAATTAATACTGATCTTCATAGATGTTTTTGGAATTCATTGCATATTCTCTTCTTTTTATCTTATTTGATTTTCAGTTTCTTGAGGACAAGCAACAATTTAAGTTTGGTGTTGTGATGAGCGGATAATTTGTACGCTTTTTGGCATTGTTTTTAGTATGTTTTTAGTATGATTTAGTTAGTTTTTAGTATATTTTTATTAGTTTTTAGTTAAAATTCACTTTTCTGGACTTTACTATGGGTTTGTGTGTTTTTCTGTGATTTCAGGTATTTTCTGGCTGAAATTGAGGGATCTGAGCAAAAATCTGATTCAGAGACTGAAAAGGACTGCAGATGCTGTTGGATTCTGACCTCCCTGCACTCGAAGTGGATTCTGACCTCCCTACAGACGCCCAATTGGCGCGCTCTCAACGGCGTTGGAAAGTAGACATCCTGGGCTTTCCAGCAATATATGATAGTCCATACTTTACCCAAGATTTGATGGCCCAAACCGGCGTTCAAATTCACCCTCAGAATTCCCAGCGTTAAACGCCGGAACTGGCACAAGAATGGGAGTTAAACGCCCAAACTGGCACCAAAGCTGGCGTTTAACTCCAAGAAGAGTCTCTACACGAAAAATGCTTCATTGCTCAGCCCAAGCACACACCAAGTGGGTCCGGAAGTGGATTTTTATGTCATTTACTCATCTTTGTAATCCTTAGGCTACTAGTTCCCTATAAGTAGGACCTTTTACTATTGTATCTTTAAAAATCTTCTGATCTTTGGAATCGTTTGATCTTTAGATCTTTTGATCACTTTGGGAGGCTGGCCATTCGGCCATGCCTAGACCTTGTTCTTATGTATTTTCAACGGTGGAGTTTCTACACACCATAGATTAAGGTGTGGAGCTCTGCTGTACCTCGAGTATTAATGCATTTACTATTGTTCTTCCATTCAATTCCGCTTGTTCTTGTTCCAAGATATCACTTGTTCTTCAACTTGATGAATGTGATGATCCGTGATACTCATCATCATTCTCACCTATGAACGTGTGACTGACAACCACCTCCGTTCTACCTTAGATTGGGTGAATATCTCTTGGATTCCTGATACACGATGCATGGTTGATCGCCTGACAACCGAGCGCTCGCCTGACAAACGAGCCAGCCATTCCGTGAGATCAGAGTCTTCGTGGTATAGGCAAGAACTGATGGCGGCATTCAAGAGAATCTGGAAGGTCTAACCTTGTCTGTGGTATTCTGAGTAGGATTCAATGATTGAATGACTGTGACGTGCTTCAAACTCCTGAGGGCGGGGCGTTAGTGACAGACGCAAAAGAATCACTGGATTCTATTCCGGCCTGATCGAGAACCGACAGATGGATAGCCCTGCCGTGACAGGGTGCGTTGAACATTTCCACTGAGAGGATGGGAGGTAGCCACTGACAACGGTGAAACCCTTGCATAAGCTTGCCATGGAAAGGAGTAAGAAGGATTGGATGAAGGCAGTAGGAAAGCAGAGAGACGGAAGGGACCAAGCATCTTCATACGCTTATCTGAAATTCCTACCAATGTATTACATAAGTATCTCTATCTTTATCTTTATGTTTCATTCATCATCTATACCCATTTGAGTCTGCCTGACTAAGATTTACAAGGTGACCATAGCTTGCTTCATACCAACAATCTCCGTGGGATCGACCCTTACTCGCGTAAGGTTTATTACTTGGACGACCCAGTGCACTTGCTGGTTAGTTGTGCGGAGTTGTAGTGATCACAACTTCGTGCACCAATATCTCTTGGGTTCTTTAACCGGAATCTTCGTGGTATAAGCTAGAATTGATGACTGCATTCAAGAGAATCCGGAAGGTCTAAACCTTGTCTGTGGTATTCTGAGTAGGATTCAATGATTGAATGACTGTGACAAGCTTCAAACTCGCGATTGTGGGGCGTTAGTGACAGACGCAAAAGAATCACTGGATTCTATTCCGACATGATCGAGAACCGACAGCTGGATAGCCGTGCCGTGACAGGGTGCGTTGAACATTTCCACTGAGAGGACAGGACTGTAGCCATTGACAACGGTGATGCCCAACATACAGCTTGCCATGGAAAGGAGTAAGAAGGATTGGATGAAGACAGTAGGAAAGCAGAGAGACGGAAGGGACAAAGCATCTCCATTCGCTTATCTGAAATTCTCACCAGTGAATTACATAAGTATCTCTATCTTTATCTTTATGTTTTATTCATATATCATCCATAACCATTTGAATCTGCCTGACTAAGATTTACAAGGTGACCATAGCTTACTTCATACCAACAATCTCCGTGGGATCGACCCTTACTCGCGTAAGGTTTATTACTTGGACGACCCAGTGCACTTGCTGGTTAATTGTGCGAAGTTGTGTTTATGCCATGGTATTGAGCACCAAGTCTTTGGGGCCATTACTAGGGATTATTTGAGTTGTGAAAAGTAGTGATCACAATTTCGTGCACCAAGTTTTTGGCGCCGTTGTCGGGGATTGTTTCGAGTATGGACAACTGACGGTTCATCTTGTTGCTTAGATTAGGTATTTTTCAGAGTTCTTAAGAATGAATTCTAGTGTTTCAAGGTGATGATCTTATCATCACCAAAGCTGATTGATTCTTATCAATTTAGCTCTTGAATGCAATGTCCTGCTGATGCTTGGCTATCCATGTCTAATTCCTTTAGACTGAAGCTTTAGACTAACATTGCATGATTCCTGGAATTCTCATTAAGAGTTTTGATACCTTTCTTTTCTTTTCCACTTAATTTTCGAAAAATCCAACAAAAAAATTACAAAATCATAAAAAACCAAAAATATTTTATGTTGAGTCTAGTGTCTCATTTTAAGTTTGGTGTCTTGCATGCATTGTTTATTTGATCTTGATTCTATTTTCAAGTCAATAATACAGGGAACTGAAGATTCAGTACATGCAGCAGAGGAATTATACAGAAAAAGCTGGGCGTTCAAAACGCCCAGTGAAGAAGGAAAAACTGGCGTTTAAACGCCAGCCAGGATACCTGGCTGGGCGTTTAACGCCCAAAAGGGTAGTGCTTTGGGCGTTAAACGCCAGAATGTGCACCATTCTGGGCGTTTAACGCCAGGATGGCACAAGAGGGAAGATTTTGTTTTTAATGCAAATTTTTTTCAAGTTTTCAAAGTTTTTCAAAATCAAATCTTTTTCAAATCATATCTTTTCAATCAAATCTTTTTCAAAATCAATTTCTTTCTTTTTTCAAAGATACTTGCTAACAATTAATGATTTGATTCAACATTTCAAGTATGTTGCCTTTTCTGTTGAGAAAGGTTTAATGTTTGAATCATATCTTTTCTTGTTAGCCAAGTCATTAATTTTTTTTTAAAATCAAATCTTTTTAAATTGTTTTTCAAATCATATCCTTCTCAATCACATCTTTTTAAAACCATAACTTTTAAATCACATCTTTTTCAAAATAGTTTTCAATCATATCTTCTTCAAAATCTTTTTCAAAATGTTTTTTTTAAATCTTTTACTTAATTTTCGAAAAATCTATTCCCCTCTTCTCACATCCTTCTATTTATAGAGTACCACTCCTCCTCAATGCACAATTCGAACTCCATCTCACTAAGTTCAAATTCTTCTACCTCTTCCTTCTATTTTTCTGTTCCTCTGACACCTCAAGGAATCTCTATACTGTGACATAGAGGATTCCACATTTTCTTGTTCTCTTCTCTTTCATATGAGCAGGAGCAAAGACAAGGGCATTCTTGTTGAAGCTGACCCTGAACCTGAAAGGACCTTGAAGCGAAAGCTAAGAGAAGCTAAGGCACAACTCTCTGTAGAGGGCCTAACAGAAATCTTCAAAGAAGAAGAAACCATGGCATCCGAAAACAACAACAATGCCAACAATGCAAGGAAGGTGCTGGGTGACTTTACTGCACCTACTCCCGACTTCTATGGGAGAAGCATCTCTATCCCTGCCATTGGAGCAAACAACTTTGAGCTTAAGCCTCAATTAGTTTCTCTAATGCAACAGAATTGCAAGTTCCATGGACTTCCATTGGAAGATCCTCATTAATTTTTAGCTGAATTCTTGCAAATCTGTGACACTGTCAAGACTAATGGGGTTGACCCTGAGGTCTACAGACTTATGCTATTCCCTTTTGCTGTAAGAGACAGGGCTAGAATATGGTTGGATTCACAACCTAAAGAAAGCCTGAACTCTTGGGAAAAGCTAGTCAATGCCTTCTTGGCAAAGTTCTTTCCACCTCAAAAATTGAGTAAGCTTAGAATGGAAGTCCAAACCTTCAGACAGAAGGAAGGTGAATCCCTCTATGAAGCTTGGGAAAGATACAAACAATTTATCAGAAAGTGTCCCTCTGATATGCTTTCTGAATGGAGCATCATAGGTATTTTCTATGATGGTCTGTCTGAACTGTCCAAGATGTCATTGGATAGCTCTGCTGGAGGATCTCTTCATCTGAAGAAGACGCCTACAGAAGCTCAAGAGCTCATTGAAATGGTTGCAAATAACCAATTCATGTACACTTCTGAAAGGAATCCTGTGAACAATGGGACAAATCAGAAGAAAGGAGTTCTTGAGATTGATACTCTGAATGCCATATTGGCTCAGAACAAGATATTGACTCAGCAAGTCAATTTGATTTCTCAAAGTCTGTCTGGAATGCAAAATGCACCAGGCAGTACTAAGGATGCTTCATCTGGAGAAGAAGCTTATGATCCTGAGAACCCTTCAATAGAAGAGGTGAATTACATGGGAGAACCCTATGGAAACACCTATAATTCTTCATGGAGAAATCATCCAAATTTCTCATGGAATGATCAACAGAGTCCTCAACAAGGTTTCAACAACAATAATGGTGGAAGAAACAGGTTTAGCAATAGCAAGCCTTTTCCATCATCTTCTCAGCAACAGACAGATAATTCTAAGCAGAACCACTCTGACTTAGCAACCATGGTCTCTGATCTAATCAAAACCACTCAAAGTTTCATGACTGAAACAAGGTCCTCCATTAGAAACTTGGAGGCACAAGTGGGACAGCTGAGCAAAAAAATTACTGAACTCCCTCCTAGTACTCTTCCAAGCAATACAGAAGAAAATCCAAAAGGAGAGTGCAAGGCCATCAACATGGCCGAATTTGGAGAGGAGGAAGAGGTAGTGAACGCCACTGAGGAAGACCTCAATGGGCGTCCACTGACCTCCAATGAGTTTCCTAATGAGGAACCATGGGAATCTGAGGGTCACACTGAGACCATAGAAATTCCATTTGATTTACTTCTGCCATTCATGAGCTCTGATGAGTATCCTTCCTTTGAAGAGGATGAGTATGTCACTGAAGAGCAAGTTGCTAAATACCTTGGAGCAATTATGAAGCTAAATGACAAGTTATTTGGTAATGAGACTTGGGAGGATGAACCCCCTTTGCTCACCAAAGAACTGGATGACTTGTCTAGGCAGAAATTACCTCAAAAGAGACAAGATCCTGGGAAGTTTTCAATACCTTGCACTATAGGCACCATGACCTTCAAGAAGGCTCTGTGTGACTTAGGGTCAAGTGTAAACCTCATGCCTCTCTCTGTAATGGAGAAGCTAGGGATCTTTGAGGTACAAGCTGTAAGAATCTCACTGGAGATGGCAGACAATTCAAGAAAACAAGCTTATGGACTTGTAGAGGATGTTCTGGTGAAGGTTGAAGACCATTACATCCCTGCTGATTTTATAGTCCTAGAGACTGGGAAGTGCATGGATGAATCCATCATCCTTGGCAGACCCTTCCTAGCCACAGCAAAGGCTGTGATTAATATAGACAGAGGAGAATTGATCATTCAAGTGAATGAAGAATCCTTTGTGTTTAAGGCTCAAGGATATCCCTCTGTCACCATGGAGAGGAAGCATGAAGAGCTTCTCTCAAAACAGAGTCAAACAGAGCCCCCACAGTCAAACTCTAAGTTTGATGTTGGGAGGCCACAACCAAACTCTAAGTTTGGTGTTGAACCCCCACATTCAAACTCTAAGTTTGGTGTTGGGAGGTTCCAACATTGCTCTAAGAATCTGTGAGGCTCCATGAGGGCCCTCTGTCAAGCTACTGACATTAAAGAAGCGCTTGTTGGAAGGCAACCCAATGTTATATTTATCTATTTTCCTTTGTTATTTTATGTTTTCTGTAGGTTGATGATCATAGGAAGTCACAAAATCAATTGAAAAAGCAAAAATAGAATGAAAAACAGAAAGAAAAACAGCACACCCTGGAGGAGAACTTGCTGGCGTTTAAACGCCAGTAAGGGTAGCAGTTGGGCATTTAACGCCCAGTCTGGCACCATTCTGGGTGTTTAACGCCAGAAAAAGGCACCAGACTGGCGTTAAATGCCAGGAAAGGGCAAGAAGCTGGCGTTAAACGCCAGAAATGGGCACCAGCCCGGCGTTTAACGCCAGAATTGGCACAAAGAGCAATTTTGCTCGCCACTTGGTGCAGGGATGACTTTTCCTTGACACCTCAGGATCTGTGGATCCCACATGATCCCCACCTACCCCACCACCCTCTCTCTTCTTCACCCATTCACCAATCACCTCAACCACTCTTCCCCAAAAACCCCTCACCTATCAAATCCTATCTTTCTCTTCACCACTCACATCCATCCTTCAAAAAACCCCACCTACCTCACCATTCAAATTCAAACCACTTTCCCTCCCAAACCCACCCTAAACACTACTTCTCCACCCTTTGGCCGAACCACAAAACCACCTTCATCTCCTCCATTTCTTCTTCTTCTACTCTCTTCTTTCTTCTTTTGCTCGAGGACGAGCAAACCTTTTAAGTTTGGTGTGGTAAAAGCATTGCATTTTGTTTTTCCATAACCATTTATGGCATCCAAGGCTGGAGAAACCTCTAGAAAGAGGAAAGGGAAGGCAAAAGCTTTCACCTCCGAGTCATGGGAGATGGAGAGATTCATCTCAAGGGTGCATCAAGACCACTTCTATGAAGTTGCGGCCTTGAAGAAGGTGATCCCCGAGGTCCCTTTCAAACTCAAAAAGAGTGAATATCCGGAGATCCGACATGAGATTCGAAGAAGAGGTTAGGAAGTTCTTACCAACCCCATTCAACAAGTCGGAATCTTAATGGTTCAAGAGTTCTATGCCAATGCATGGATCACCAAGAACCATGATCAAAGTGTGAACCCGGACCCAAAGAATTGGCTTACAATGGTTCGGGAGAAATACTTAGATTTTAGTCCGGAAAATGTAAGGTTGGCATTCAACTTGCCCATAATGCAAGGAGATGAACACCCTTACACTAGAAGGGTCAACTTTGATCAAAGGTTGGACCAAGTCCTCACAGTCATTTGTGAAGAGGGCGCCCAATGAAAGAGAGATTCAAGAGGGAAGCCGGTTCAATTGAGAAGGCATGACCTCAAGCCCATGGCTAGGGGATGGTTGGAGTTTATCCAACGCTCAATCATTCCCACTAGCAACCGGTCCGAAGTTACTATAGACCGGGCCATCATGATTCATAGTATCATGATTGGAGAGGAATTGGAAGTTCATGAGGTTATAGCCCAAGAACTCTATAAGGTGGCAGATAAGTCCTCTACCTTGGCAAGGTTAGCCTTTCCTCATCTCATTTGTCACCTCTGTTATTCAGTTGGAGTGGACATAGAAGAAGACATCCTCATTGATGAGGACAAGCCCATCACTAAGAAAAGGATGGAGCAAACAAGAGATCTCACTCATCATTAAATCCCTGAGATACCTCAAGTGACGCACTTTCCTCCACAAAACTATTGGGAGCAAATCAACACCTCCCTAGGAGAATTGAGTTCCAACATGGGACAACTAAGGGTGGAGCACCAAGAACATTCCATCCTCCTCCATGAAATTAGAGAAGATCAAAGAATCATGAGAGAGGAGCAACAAAGACAAGGAAGAGACATTGAGGAGCTCAAGCACTCCATAAGATCTTCAAGAGGAAGAACAGGCCGCCATCACTAAGGTGGACCCGTTCTTTGATTTCCTTGTTCTTTGTTTTTCTGTTTTTCGAATTTTAATGCTTAAGTTTATCTATGTTTGTGTCTTGTGATCATTAGTGTCTTCGTGTCTATGCCTTAAAGTTATGAATGTCCTATGAATCCATCACCTTTCTTAAACAAATGTTCTTAATTGAAAAAAAGAGAAGAATTGCATGAATTTTAAATTTTATAACAGATTAATTATTCTGATGTGGTGGCAACACTTTTATTTTCTGAATGTATGCTTAAACAGTGCATATGTCTTTTGAATTTGTGGTTCATGAATATTGGCTCTTGAAAGAATGATGAAAAAGGAGACATGTTACTGAGGATCTGAAAAATCATAAAAATGATTCTTGAAGCAAGAAAAAGCAGTGAATACAAAAAAAAAGAGAAGCGAAAAAAAAGGGGGGGAGAAAAACGAAAAAAAAAGAAAGAGAAAAAGAAAGAAATAAAGTTGTGATCCAAGGCAAAAAGAGTGTGCTTAAGAACCCTGGACACCTCTAATTGGGGACTCTAGCAAAGCTGAGTCACAATCTGAAAAGGTTCACCCAATTATGTGTCTGTGGCATGTATGTATCCGGTGGTAATACTGGAAGACAGAGTGCTTTGGGCCACGGCCAAGACTCATAAAGTAGCTGTGTTCAAGAATCATCATACTTAACTAGGAGAATCAATAACACTATCTGGATTCTGAGTTCCTAAAGAAGCCAATCATTCTGAATTTCAAAGGATAGAGTGAGATGCCAAAACTGTTCAGAGGCAAAAAGCTAAAAGCCCCACTCATCTAATTAATACTGATCTTCATAGATGTTTTTGTAATTCATTGCATATTCTCTTCTCTTTATCTTATTTGATTTTCAGTTGCTTGGGGACATGCAACAATTTAAGTTTGGTGTTGTGATGAGCGGATAATTTGTACGCTTTTTGGCATTGTTTTTAGTATGTTTTTAGTATGATTTAGTTATTTTTTAGTATATTTTTATTAGTTTTTAGTTAAAATTCACTTTTCTGGATTTTACTATGAGTTTGTGTGTTTTTCTGTGATTTCAGGTATTTTCTGGCTGAAATTGAGGGACCTGAGCAAAAATCTGATTCAGAGACTGAAAAGGACTGCAGATGCTGTTGGATTCTGACCTTCCTGCACTCGAAGTGGATTTTCTAGAGCTACTGAAGCCAATTGGTGCGCTCTCAACAGCGTTGGAAAGTAGACATCCTGGGCTTTCCAGAAATATATGATAGTCCATACTTTGCCCAAGATTTGATGGCCCAAACCGGCGTTCAAAGTCACCTTCAGAATTCCCAGCGTTAAACGCCGGAACTGGCACCAAAGTGGGAGTTAAACACCCAAACTGGCACAAAAGCTGGCGTTTAACTCCAAGAGAAGTCTCTACACGAAAATTCTTCAATGCTCAGCCCAAGCACACACCAAGTGGGCCCGGAAGTGGATTTTTATGTCATTTACTCATCTTTGTAAACCTTAAGCTACTAGTTTCCTATAAATAGGACCCTTTACTATTGTATTTTGTATCTTTTGATCATTTTCGATCTTAGGATCATCTTTGGATGTCTAGTTCTTAGATTATGGGAGGCTGGCCTCACGGCCATGCCTAGACCTTGTTCTTATGTATTTTCAACGGTGGAGTTTCTACACACCATAGATTAAGGTGTGGAGCTCTGCTGTACCTCGAGTATTAATGCAATTACTATTGTTTTTCTATTCAATTCAGCTTGTTCTTGTTCCAAGATATCACTTGTTCTTCAACTTGATAAATGTGATGATCCGTGACACTCATCATCATTCTCACCTATGAACGTGTGACCGTCAATCACCTCCGTTCAACCTTAGATTTGGTAGATATCTCTTGGGTTCTTTAACCGGAATCTTTGTGGTATAAGCTAGAATTGATGACTGCATTCAAGAGAATCCGGAAGGTCTAAACCTTGTCTGTGGTATTCTGAGTAGGATTCAATGATTGAATGACTGTGACGAGCTTCAAACTCGCGATTGTGGGGCGTTAGTGACAGACGCAAAAGAATCACTGGATTCTATTCCGACATGATCGAAAACCGACAGCTGGATAGCCGTGCCGTGACAGGGTGCGTTGAACATTTCCACTGAGAGGACGGGACTGTAGCCATTGACAACGGAGTAAGAAGGATTGGATGAAGACAGTAGGAAAGCAGAGAGACGGAAGGGACAAAGCATCTCCATTCGCTTATCTGAAATTCTCACCAATGAATTACATAAGTATCTCTATCTTTATCTTTATGTTTTATTCATATATCATCCATAACCATTTGAATCTGCCTGACTAAGATTTATAAGGTGACCATAGCTTGCTTCATACCAACAATCTCCGTGGGATCGACCCTTACTCGCGTAAGGTTTATTACTTGGACGACCCAGTGCACTTACTGGTTAGTTGTGCGAAGTTGTGTTTATGCCATGGTATTGAGCACCAAGTCTTTGGGGCCATTACTAGGGATTATTTGAGTTGTGAAAAGTAGTGATCACAATTTCGTGCACCAAATTCCATCCCTGCACCGAATAGGCATGTAAAATGCCTTTGCACACCATTCTGGCGTTTAAACGCCGTGTGGTGCACATTCTGGGCATTCAACGCCCATGTAAAGCATGTTTCTGGCGTTGAATGCCAGTTTCATGCTTGTTACTGGCGTTCAGCGCCAGTTTTTCTTCTTTAGGCACATTCCTGGCGTTCAGCGCCAGAATGTTGCTTGTTTCTGGCGTTCAGCGCCAGAATGATGCTCTGTTCTGGCGTTGAACACCGGCCAGATGCATCTTACTGGCGTTGAACGCCAGCATGTGCTTCCTCCAGGGTGTGATTTTTTTTCTTCTGCTGTTTTTGATTCTGTTTTTAATTTTTATGATTTTTTTGTGACTCCTCATGATCATGTACCTAATAAAACACAAAATAACAATAATATAGAATAAAATAAAAATTAGATAAATAAAATTGGGTTGCCTCCCAACAAGCGCTTCTTTAATGTCAATAGCTTGACAGTGGCTCTCATGGAGCCACAAGGTGATCAGGTCAATGTTGTATAGTGCCAACACCAAACTTAGAGTTTGGATATGGGATTCTAACACCAAACTTAGAGTTTGGTTGTGGCCTCACAATATCAAACTTAGAGTTTGACTGTGGAGGCTCTTCTTGACTCTGAACTGAGAGAAACTCTTCATGCTTACTATCTTTTGTCACAGAGGGATGGCCATGTGCCTTAAACACAAGGTAGTCTCCATTCAATTGAAGGACTAATTCACCTCTGTTGACATCTATCACAGCTCCTGCTGTGGCTAGGAAAGGTCTTCCAAGGATGATGCAATCATCCTCTTCCTTCCTAGTGTCTAAGATTATGAAATCAGCAGGGATGTAAAGGCCTTTAACCTTTATTAACACGTCCTCTACTATTCCATAAGCTTGTCTCAATGACTTGTCTGCCAATTTTAATGAGAACAAGGCAGGTTGTACCTCAATGATCCCCAGCTTCTCCATTACAGAGAGTGGCATAAGATTTATCCCTAACCCCAGTTCACACAGAGCTTTTGCAAAGGTCATGGTGCCTATGGTGCAAGGTATCAAAAAGTTGCCAGGATCTTGTTTCTTTTGAGGTAAAATTTGCTGAATCCAGGTATCCAGTTCACTAATGAGCAAGGGAGGTTCACTTTCCCAAGTCTCATTATCAAACAACTTGGCATTCAGCTTCATGATAGCTCCTAAATATTGAGCAACTTGCTCTCCAGTCACATCTTCATCCTCTTCAGAGGAAGAATAGTCTTTAGAGCTCATGAATGGCAGAAGGAGATTTAATGGAATCTCTATGGTCTCTATATGAGCCTTAGATTCCTTTGGATCCTTAATAGGAAACTCCTTCTTGCTTGAGGGACGTCCCAGGAGGTCTTCCTCACTAGGATTTTCGTCCTCCTCCTCCCTTGTGCATTCGGCCATATTGATTATATCAATGGCCTTGCACTCTCCTTTTGGATTCTCTTATGTATTGCTTGGGAGAATACTGGGAGGAGTTTCAATGACTTTCTTACTCAGCTGGCCCACTTGTGCCTCCAGATTTCTAATGGATGATCTTGTTTCACTCATGAAACTGAAAGTGGCCTTTGACAGATCAGAGACTAGATTGGCTAAATTAGAAGTGTTTTGTTCAGAATTCTCTGTCTGTTGCTGAGAAGATGATGGAAAAGGCTTGCCATTGCTCAGCCTATTACGTCCACCATTGTTAAAGCCTTGTTGAGGCTTTTGTTGATCCTTTCTTGAGAAATTTGGATGATTTCTCCATGATGAGTTATAGGTGTTTCCATAAGGTTCACCCATGTAATTAACCTCTGCCATGGCAGGGTTCTCAGGATCATAAGCTTCTTCAGAAGCTGCCTCTTTAGTACTGTTGGATGCATGTTGCCATCCATTCAGATTTTGAGAGATCATGTTGACCTGTTGAGTCAACACTTTGTTCTGAGCCAATATGGCATTCAGAGCATCAATTTCAAGAACTCCTTTCTTCTGAGGTATCCCATTATTCACGGAATTTCTCTCAGAAGTGTACATGAATTGGTTGTTTGCAACCATGTCAATGAGTTCTTGAGCCTCTTCAGGCGTTTTCTTTAGGTGAATAGATCCACCTGCAGAATAGTCCAATGACATTTTCAAAAATTCAGATAGACCATAATAGAATATATCTAATATGGTCCATTCTGAAAACATGTCAGATGGACATCTTTTGGTCAGCTGCTTGTATCTTTCCCAAGCTTCATAGAGGGATTCACCATCTTTTTGTTTAAAGGTTTGAACATCCACTCTCAGCTTGCTCAGCTTTTGAGGAGGAAAGAATTTATCCAAGAAGGCTGTGACCAGCTTATCCCAGGAGTCCAGGCTATCCTTAGGTTGTGAATCCAACCATATTCTAGCTCTGTCTCTTACAGCAAAAGGGAAAAGCATGAGTTTGTAGACTTCAGGATCAACTCCATTCGTCTTTACAGTCTCACAGATCTGCAAGAACTCAGTTAAAAACTGATAAGGATCTTCAGATGGAAGTCCATAAAACTTGCAGTTTTGTTGCATTAAGGCAACTAGCTGAGGTTTCAGCTCAAAATTATTGGCTCCAATGGCAGGAATGGAGATGCTTCTTCTATCAAATTTGGACGTTGGCTTTGTGAAGTCACCAAGCTTTCTCCTTGCATTATTACTATTTTCGGCTGCCATCTCCTTCTCTTGTTCTAATGTTTCTGAAAGGTTGCCTTTAGATTGTTGTAACTTAGCTTCTCTTAATTTTCTCTTCAGGGTCCTTTTAGGTTCTGGATCAATTTCAACAAGAGTGCCTTTATCCTTGTTCCTGCTCATATGAAAGAGAAGAAAATAAGAAAAGAAAGAGGAATCCTCTATGTCACAGTATAGAGATTCCTTTATGTTAGTAGAAGAAAGGGGAGAAGAGTGAAGAAGAATGGTTCGGATTTTTAGATGAAGAGAGGTGAAGAGAAGTGTTAGTAATTAAATAATTAAATAGAATAAGAAAAGAGAAGGAAAATTTCGAAAATAATTTTTAAAAAAGGGATTAGTGATTTTCGAAAATTAGAGATAAATGTAATTAAAATTAAAACATGAAACATTTAGTTAATTAAAAAGAATTTTTGGAAAAAGGGGTGAGATATTTTTGAAAATTAGAGAGGAAAAAGTAGTTAGGTGGTTTTGAAAAAGATAAGAAACAAACAAAAAGTTAGTTAGTTGATTGAAAAAGATTTGAAATCAAATTTGAAAAGATAAGAAGATAAGAAGATAAATAAGATATTTTGAAATCAAATTTTGAAAAAGATAAAGTTTTTGAAAAAGATAAGATAAAAGATAAAAAGATTTAATTTAAAAATTTGAAATTATTTACTTCACTAACAAGAAACTACAAGATAAGATTCTAGAACTTAAAGATTGAACCTTTCTTAACAAGAAAGTAACAAACTTCAAATTTTTGAATCAATCACATTAATTATTAGTGAATTTTCGAAAATATGGTATAAAAGATAAGAAAAAGATTTTGAAAAATAATTTTTTTTTAAATTTTTGAAAATAAGAAAAAAAATGGAAAAGATATGGTTTTTGAAAAAGATTTTGAAAAGATAATATTTTTAAAATTGAAATTTTGACTTGACTTGTAAGAAACAACTAATTTTGAAAATTTTTGACCAAGTCAACCCAAAATTTCGAAAATTTGGAGGGAAATAAGGAAAAGATATTTTTTTATTTTTAAATTTTTAATGATGAGAGAGAAAAACACAAATATGACCCAAAACATGAAAATTTTGGATCAAAACACAAGATGCATGCAAGAACACTATGAATGTCAAGATGAACACCAAGAACACTTTGAAGATCATGATGAACATCAAGAACATATCTATGAAAAATTTTTGATGCAAAGAAAACATGCAAGACACCAAACATAGAAATTTTTAATGCATGGACTCTAACAAACGAAAAACGCACATGAAAAACAACAACAACACAAAACAAGAAAACATCAAGATCAAACAAGAAGACTTATCAAGAACAACTTGAAGATCATGAAGAACACTATGAATGCATGGAATTTTCGAAAAATGCAAGAAAAATTTTTAATAAGCATGCAATTGACACCAAATTTAAAAATTGACTCAAGACTCAAACAAGAAACACAAAATATTTCTGATTTTTATGATTTTCTAATTTTTTTGGATTTTTATTATTTTTTTCGAAAATAAAGTTTAGAAAAACGAAAAATAAAAGAAAAAATTTTGAAAAAGATTTTTGAAAAGAAAATTACCTAATCTGAGCAACAAGATGAACCGTCAGTTGTCTATACTCGAACAATCCCTGGCAACGGCGCCAAAAACTTGGTGGACGAAATTGTGATCAACAATAATGGCTCTTTGGCATGTGCACAAAAACATTAACTCAGCACTTTCTTTCCACAATCTCGTTCAACTAACCAGCAAGTGTACTTGGTCATCCAAGTAATACCTTACGTGAGTAAGGGTCGATCCCACAGAGATTGTTGGTATGAAGCAAGCTATGATCACCTTGTAAATCTCAGTTAGGCAGATTAAATGGTTATGGGTTTCGAAAATTAATAATAAATATAAAATAAAAAGGGATAGAAATACTTATGTAAATTAATAGTGGGAATTTCAGATAGGCATGTGGAGATGCTGTACTCCTCTTGGATCTTTACTTTCTTATTGCATTCATCCAATCCTTCTTACTCCTTTCCATGGCAAGCTGTATGTAGGGCATCACCGTTGTCAATGGCTACATCCCATCCTCTCAGTGAAAATGGTCCTATGCTCTGTCACGGCACGGCTAATCATCTGTCGGTTCTCAATCAGGTTGGAGTAGAATCCCTTGATTCTTTTGCGTTTGTCATCACGCCCAGCCTTCAGGAGTTTGAAACTCGTCACAGTCATTCAATCCCAGAATCCTACTCGGAATATCATAGACAAGGTTTAGACTTTCCGGATCCTCATGAATGCCGCCATCTATCTAACTTATACCACGAAGATTCTGTTGGGGAATCTAAGAGATATGCACCCGGCCTAAAGTAGAACGGAAGTGGTTGTCAATCACGCGCGTTCATAGGTGAGAATGATGATGAGTGTCACGGATCATCACATTCATCAAGTTAAGTGTAACGTATATCTTGGAATAAGAATAAAAGAGAATTGAATAGAAAGTAATAATAATTGTATTGAAACTTGAGGTACAGCAGAGCTCCACACCCTTAATCTATGGTGTGCAGAAACTCCACCGTTGAAAATACATAAGTGAAAGGTTCAGGCATGGCCGAATGGCCAGCCCCCTTGAATGATCAAAAGACCGAATAATCAAAGGCTAAACAGTCAAGAGATTAAACTGTCAAAAGATGTCTAATACAGTAGTAAATCATCCTATTTATACTAGACTAGCTACTAGGGTTTATATGAGTAAGTAATTGATGCATAAATCCACTTCCGGAGCCCACTTGGTGTATGCTTGGGCTGAGTTTGATCTATCCACGAGCTGAGGCTTTTATTGGAGTTGAACTCCAAGTTATAACGTGTTTTGGGCGTTCAACTCCGGATCATGACGTTTTTCTGGCGTTTAACTCCAGACAGCAGCATGTACTTGGCGTTCAACGCCAAGTTACGTCGTCAATTTCCGAATAAAGTATGAACTATTATATATTGCTGGAAAGCTCTGGATGTCTACTTTCCAACGCCGTTGAGAGCGCGCCATTTGGAGTTCTGTAGCTCCAGAAAATCCACTTTGAGTGCAAGGAGGTCAGATTCCAACAGCATCAGCAGTTCTTTTGTCAGCCTTTTTCAGAGTTTTGCTCAAGTCCCTCAATTTCAGCCAGAAATTACCTGAAATCACAGAAAAACACACAAACTCATAGTAAAGTCCAAAAATGTGAATTTAACATAAAAACCAATGAAAATATCCCTAAAAGTAGCTTGAACTTACTAAAAACTACCTAAAAACAATGCCAAAAAGCGTATAAATTATCCGCTCATCAGTACGCACAACTCTCGAAATAAACCATCCGCGCGCGCGCGGCATGCCCGCGTACACGGGGATTTCCTTCCTTCACCACATTTCTTTTCTTCTCCTTTTTCCATTTCTTTCCTTCTCCTTTCTTCTTCCCTTCCCCTACCCCTCATCCAACACTCCCAAACACCATTGATAACCATTTATTTTAGTTAGTTAATTAGTTAGTTTTAGTTTAATTTTCATTTTATTTTCTCTCTTTTCATTATAAGTGTTGGATTATTGACTTTGTTTACTATACATTGCTGCCCCTTATTGCTTAAATGCTATTTTAGCATGAATGTTTTGAGAATAATCTTTGTTGGATTCTATTGTTGAGGTTATAATTTGCTACTTGATTTTGAGTTTTTCATGCTCACCTTTTAAAAACACCAAGTGATGAGAATTGCCTTCGAGCTTGTAACTCTTCTTGAATTACATGATTTGGCCACCATGTGATTTGAGCCTTATTCTGTGATTAGGCAACCTCTTGATGGATGATGTTATGCATTTACTTTAATGCATTGTGTTTCATGTTCATATGCATCCATATGTTTTTAGCTTGAATACTTTTATGCTTCTTCATCGCTTGTCTTACCTTACAAGTTCACTTAAAGCATCTCAAGCATACTAGGATAAGTGATGTGCATGCTTCTTTTGTGACATAACTTTTATGCTAATGTGTGTTCTAAACCGTGCAATTTAGAATTCATACACTTACTTATGAATGTCACAACTTATTCACTCACCTCAATCCTAGAATTAGTACCTCATTCCAACAATGTATGTTTCCTTGCTTTCATATCTTCTCATCTTATGGTGTTATTTTCTATTTTTCATGATGGATGCACCACAAGCAATACGGAAGCAAGACTAAGAACACACAGCACCGGTTGACCTACCAGCTGAAGGTAGCAATCCGGAGATTCGCCGTACCCCCTTGCTCATCTTTGAGTTCACCGAGGACGGTGCAAAATTTTAAGTGTGGGGAGGTCGTTCGATCGATCAGCGATTTTGGGTGACAAATTTCTAATCCCAATACTTTTGCATTTCATTCTAGGATTTTAGGATTTTTACTTGCATTTTCTTATTTTTGCATACATATACACAATAAGCTTAGTCAAAATAATGAAATTTTTTAAGGATTTCTATCTATAGGGCACCAATTGATTTGAGTGAAAACTTTTCATAAAACTTGCTTGAAGTATATATATTGTGGATCATGTTTTTGAGCTAAGAACACAAGCAAGTGAGTTTTGAGCTTAATAGTGTGGTTACATCTTATAACCACTTATTTTTCCTTCTTGTGTGCATTATTCTCTTTCTATGATTGTAATCTTTGACTTGTTTGATTCTTTATGTCCATTATATTGTGTATTCATGCATTTATATGATTGAGGCCATCATTTTATCTAGCTCACTTACCGAAATGGCCTTACCTTTTATCATCCATTGTTAGCCAACTTTGAGCCTACAATTAACCCACTTTGTTCTTAATTTAGCACATTACAAGCCTTAAAGCGAAAAACAATAAATGTCCTTATTTGGATCTTTGATTGGCTTAGACTAGTGTGTGTGAGTATCATTCAAGTGTGGGGAATCTTGGGACATTGGGGGAATAAAATGGTAGTTTTGTATTTTTATTGAAATTATTGGGAATTGGGTACATGCTCATGTATTGATAAAATGTATAGACCTTATGCATTGAGGTTCTTGTATATAGAAAGAAAAAAATGAGAAAAACAAAAGAAAAAGAAAAGAAAAAGAAAAAAACAATATAGAAAAGAAAAGAAAAAATAGAAAAAGAAAGAAATTAAAAGGGGACAAAATGCCCCAAAGCAAAGTGTAGCTCAATAAAAATCGATGCATAAGTGTTGCGAAATGAAAAGGGATACATGAGTATGTGAAAAAGTGAAAAATGGGTAGTTAGGTTAGAATTTAATTGTATAGGATGTCATATGTTAGGTGGAAAGTTTAAGCTTATCAAAGATTCAAATTTCAAACTCACTTGACCATATATGCATCCTACCTTGACCCTAACCCCATTACAACCTAAAGAAAAGACCTCATGATACTTGTATGCATGCATGAAATATATGTCAATTATTAGAAGAAGAACAAATCTTGAAAAGCATGATTAGGAGAGAATTGAGAGAATCAACCCTAAACACTTGAGCGAATAGAGTGCAAATACATCCGGTGAGGGTTTGATGCTCAATTACATGCTTCCACCCATGATCATCTCCTTTCATGCAAGTTTGTAAAAATATTTAATAGCTCAATTCAATTATGGTTTGACATGTTGTTAATACCTTTGGCCCTTGTGCATATATGCTTCTTGGGAATTAATTTATTTTGACCAAGCAATTGCATTCATTTAGATAGTTACATATAGGTAGATTGCATTTAGTTAGTTTCCATTGAATAAATGTTGATGCCCTTTGCCTTCTCTTGGTTTAAGCATGACGACATGCTTGATTTAAGTGTGGGAAAGTTGATAAACCCCATTTGTAGGGTTTATCTTCTGCTTGATTTAGGGGATTTTATAACCTTTTACCCATATTTATCCATTGAAATAGCATGGTTTTATAACTTCTCCCTTAATTGTGCTTAAGAGTGAAAACATGCTTTTTAGGTCTTAAAATAGCTAAATTTAATTCACCTTGATTCCATTAGATGCCTTGATATATTTGTTAAGTGATTTCAGATTTAGGAGGCAAAGATTGGATCAAGGGAATGAAGAAAAAGCATGTAAAAATGGAGAACTCATGAAGAAATGTAGGAATCGCAAAAGCTGTCAAGCCGACCTCTTTGCACTTAATCGACCATAACTTGAGCTACAGAGGTCCAAATGATGCGATTCTAGTTGGGTTGGAAAGCTAACATCTGGAGCTTTGAAATGATATAAGATTCACCATAGTTGCATCGTGCATAGGGGCGCGCACACGCACGGTACGCGGACGCGCCGATGGTGGCACATGATCCACTTAATGCAACTCGTGGCCAGCGATTTTAGAAGCCTTGTGGGCCCAATCCAACTCATTTCTGATGCTATTTAAGCCAAGGATTGAAGAGGGATGAGACATCTAGTTACCATTAGTTTAGTTTAGCTTAGTTTTGGAGAGAAAGTTAGTTTTAGAGAGAGAAGCTCTCACTTCTCTCTAGGATTAGGATTAGGATTAGGTTAGTTCTTAGATCTAGGTTTTTGATTCATCTTCTTCTACTTCTTCTTCTCAATTCCTTGTAGTTACGTTCATTCTTCTTCCATTCTTTTGTTGTAATCTCTTTTATGTTATTCTTGTATTTTGTTGTAGATCTACTTTTGTTTCTTCTACTCTCTTTCAATTCAATCAAGGTAATTCATAATAAATGTGTTTCTTTTGATTGTTGTTGTTAATTCCTTGCAATAATTGTTGTTAAATTCTATTCTTGTTGTCAATTTTCTTTGCTTTTTTTTGTACCTTCCAAGTGTTTGATGAAATGCTTGGTTGGATTTTAGTATAGATTTTGTTTCTCTTGGCCTAGGTAGAGTAATTAATGACTCTTGAGTTATCTAATTCCTTTGTTGATTGATAATTAGAAGTTGCTAATTGATTTGAATGCCTCTAATGCTAGTCTCTCCTTTAGGAGTTGATTAGGACTTGAGGAATCAAATTGATTCATCCACTTGACTTTCCTCCATGGTTAGAGGTTAACTAAGTGGGAGCAATGAACAATTTGTGGTCATGATTGAGGAGGATAACTAGGATAGGATTTCTAGTTCTCATATATTGCCAAGAGTTTTGTTATTTGTTATTTTATTTTTTTTGCCATTTATATTTCTTGTCTAAAATCTCAAAACCCCCAAAATATCTCATAACCAATAACAAGACACTTTATTGTAATTCCTAGGGAGAACGACCCGAGGTTTCAATACTTCGGTTTATAAATTTAGGGGTTTGTTTTGACAAACAACTTTTTGTATGAAAAGATTATTGTTTGGTTTAGGAACTATACTTGCAACGAGAATTCATTTGTGAAATTCTAAACCATCAAAAATCCAATCATCAGATGGTGAATGTTGTTATGTTAATTTGGAGAGAATTATGTTTGAATGTTATTGTTGATGAACATGGTTGGTTTGGTGCTTGTTGATTAACTAATGATTTGGTGAATTATTGATTTGAGGTATAACTATTGTGGAAGTTGTTATGATAATGAGGTATTTTGTGTTAGAAGTCTAGGATTAGTGAACTATGATCCTTAGTTGAATTTTGGTTGTTGGATTTGAATATTGTATGAGTATAATTGTTGATCTAAGGTAGATTTATTGTGGTGACTGTTATGATGATGAGAAAGGGTATGTTGAATTGAAAAGAAAGCAGGTTTGGACCCGAAAAGGGTGGCAAAGTCCGAGTTTTAGAGGAGATGCTGCCAAAATTTTATAAAAATTAGAGATTTTGTTTAGATGATTATTTAAAAGAGATTTAGATTTAAAGGTTATATGGTTTGATTTTGATTTATTAAGAAAATGAGTATGTTTTAAGTTTGAAGTTTGATTCTTAGAAAAGAAAGAATTATGTTTTGAATTGGAACTATTGATGGACGATATGAGAAGTCTGATAATAAAGGATAAAGATTGAATATGTTTAATGTATGATGATGAATGAGATGCAATTGAGAATGATATGGATGTTGGTGAATTATAATTGAATTATTTATATGGCTTCTGAATTTGAATGATCTGAGATACGAGATTCCCTGGATAAAGTGTTGTGGCTTGCCACCACGTGTACCAGGTAGAAAACTCGATACTCTATTGACCCTACGACGTAAGTGTGACCGGGCACTATATAAATTCCCGGGAATGTTACCCCTATTGAGTAATATTGATTATTTGAGATAAAACTATGCATAGACTCATGGGGATACACGTCGGGGGACAGTCTAAGTACAATTCAGACTTGTCGGGTTGGCTGGATAACCGACAGATGAACCTCATCAGCCATAGGATAGGTATGCATCATATGCATATTACTTGAACTACTTGCTTGTGCTTTAATTGGGTGTGCCTAAATGTATTTGCCATGCTAAATGTATATTTGTTACCTGCGGTATTTGTAACCTTCCTGTGCTTGCCTTTATCTATTTATTTGTCTGTGAAATACTGAAGGAGATGGAGGTATGGTGGAATGGCAGTATGAGATTTAGGTTTGAGGTTAAGTTAAGTCAGGTTTACATATTCTTAGAAAACCACCTTTTATGGCTTCTATTTAATACTTTAAGCTCTATAATCTGAAAGTTGGCGTTCTAGGATTGCCTCTGGCATTTCCAGGGCCTTATATATTATGTGTGTGGCATCTTTACCATACTGAGAACCTCTGGTTCTCATTCCATACTATGTTGTTGTTTTTCAGATGCAGGTCGAGAGGCATCTCGTTTGGCGTCTGGACCCTTGAAGCGGAGTGGTTACAGGGTTATTTTGTTATGCTATGATGTGTATATATATACTTAGCTTTCTCTCTGCATAACTTGTTCTTTTGATCCTCCTAGAGGTTTATGGAGAGGCAGGATTGTATATATGTACTTTTGGATTTTTGGAATATGTATGTATATATGTGTAAATATTTTCCGGCCAGTCTTGACTTCGCAGGCTGAGTTAAGAGCTTGTTATTTTGTATTTTTGGCACTCTATTCCTACTTCTGTTATCTTATGTTTGATAGTTACGGTTTTCTTAGCACGCAAGTTAACTCGTTTCTTAAGCGTTGCGCTTTTATCTCGCGATTTTTATTTCCCATATTCTTCAAGGCTCCTAGCATATTATAATTTTTCTGCTATTATATGTACTCATTTTATTTTAGAGGTCGTAATACCACACCACTTTCATTTTACGACTTAAGTGTAAAGTTTAGTGTGGTAGGGTGTTACATTTGACGATTGTCCACTTGCTAGCTAATTCATAAACATAGATCTTTAACTTTGTGGGTATTTTCAAAAAATTCCTTTTTATTTATGGGAATTGTTCATGAAATGAATTATTTCTATGTTTGTTTGAAGTTTTAAAATCTAATTTTCAAAATAACTTATTTTTAAATAGAATTTTTTAAATAAATAATATATAATTTATATTTTTTATTTTATATCCAGTCTCTTTTATACTGTGCATGATTGTAAATAAAATAAATAATATAAAATTCTCAATGACTTCATTTGGGTATAGAATATATGCATAAATAAATGTTTTAAAATATTACGGTTGCAGACGAGATAAATACCAAAATATTATTACTTATTTAGTAAGCAATGCAAATGAGATAATGCTAAATGATAAAGAGAGAGAAAAAAGGTATTCACCCTGTAATTTAAATTTATTTAAAAGATAAAATTAATATAATTTATTAAGATTTAAATTTTTTTGGTTTAATTTTTTTTAACGTAATCTAATTAAATTCAAACTAAACTATTTGTATTTTATCGATTATATTTTATATTTTAATCTAATTCGATCAAAAAAAATTTTCTTTATTTATGATGTACAGACACTGATACGGATATAAAATACGAGAATATGATATATATATATATATATATATATATATATATATATATATATCAAGGTTGCGAGAACCGGACCGGTCAATGAACCGGTAAAACTACTAGTTCATTGGTTTAGTGGTTCGACCGGGATTTAACTGGGGTTTAACCGGTTTAATTAAATATTAAATAAAATTATTAAAAAATTATATATAATTTTAAACATATATATTCATCCTATAATTTTTTACCAGTTCTGGGTTTCATGCTTTGTAAAACCAAAATAAAGAAACTCTTCATCACAAATCATAATTAACAACCACTCAGACTTAATCCAAAAAATATCAAATTATTCCAAAATCATTCTAACAAACAACTCAGAATAATTATAATCAACAAAAATAAAATAAAAAAACAAAAACAGCAACTCATAATGGTTACAATCAACCAAAAAAAAATGCAATAGCAATAAAAGTTCTATCCAGAAATCAGACTCCAAATTCAGCAGAAGAGCAATTCAGAATATGAGGATCATTATAATCAACTCCAATTTCATAAACATTGGCAACTCATAATAAAATAACAAATTCACAAAATCAGTAACACAATATCTGAGGATCAACAACAAATTCTTTCCAGAAAATTTAACAAAATAAGCACAAATTAACAAAATCAGTAACTCAGAATGACAAACCCTAAATTAGCAACTCAATTATTAACAGTAAAATCAGCAAACAGAGCGAACTGGAAACTGATTGTGATTATTAGGGAAACTGGAAACTGATTGTGATTATTATGTTGTTGTGATTGATCATTTTGTGAGTGTTCCATCTAAATTCAGAATGCCACCAACCCAGAATCCAGACCAAATATCAATTCATAGTTCATAGTTCATACAATTCAAGAACAGAGCAGAGCAGAATTGAAGAGTGAAAAGATAAAAAAAATTGAAGAACATAGCAGAATTCAATATCAACTCATAGTTCATGGAATTGAAAAGATAAAAAATTAAACAGAGCAAAGCAGAATTCTCAAATTCAACATACATCAAATTTATTCTCAAATTCAACATATAACAAATTTATTCAATATTTGATTAATCATATAAAAATAAAAAAATTAAAAAAAAGACAGAACAGAAGAACTGAAGTCTGAAGAACAGAACTTACCCGCGACGGTGAGTGGCCCGCGACGGTGAGTGGCCCTAGCTCCGGCGTTGGTTTCGATTCAGGTTGGTTGTCCTTCCTCTTTCGTATACAGGCATGCAGCAGCTCCAGGGGAAGAGGAAGACGACAGACGCTCGAGGAAGAAACAGCGTGCCGGTGAGTCTGAGAGCGAACAGGGGTCGATGCGACGGACGGCGGCGGCGGCAATAGAGGCACAAGGCGGTGGTGGAGGGCTGGAGGCTAGGCTTGGTGGCAGGCTTCTTAGATTAGCAGATTAGGGCTGGCTCATCAATTCATCAGTCATCACGTGTTTTTACTTCTTTACTTTTTTTTTTAAAAGCAAAACGACGCCGTTTCATTATCAGGAGAAAAAACCGGTACCTGCAAAAACCAGACCGGTTCGTTCGGTTCGCCGGTTAACCACCGGTTCGGCCAGTTTTTTAATCGATTTTTTGTAGAACGGTTCTATTGGTGGACCAAACCGGTTAGGTGATCGGTTTTCGGTTAACCCGGTTGAACCGGCCGGTCCGGTCCGGTTTTCAAAACATTGATATATATATATAATATAAAATAATTTTTAAATCAATTATAATGATATTTTAGTATTTTATTGATATTAAAATATAAATTAATTATTTTAGTTATTTTTAATATTTTTAATTATATAAAATATTTAAAATATTATTTATTTTAATAATTAATAATATATACTATTCTAAACTCATTTTAAAAATATATGTGAAAAATAAAGTTAGATATATCGATACGTGATGGTATTTAAGTGTGTCTAAACATGTTTAAAAAATTATTTTTTATTAAGACACGATTAAATATAGAAGACACGTGTGTCGGACGAATGTAAAATATATCATATCTATGTCTGATATACAAACATGACAAATCAATAAAATATATATGTTTCATAGCTCTCTACCATCTAGGCTCATCTTATTTATATTGTCAATCAAATTAAATAAATAACAACGTTTCGTTACTTATAGTTAGTTATCTCGTATGCAATCGGATGCTTAAAATATTATAGATAATAAATAAAGATATATAATTAATAACATTTGTGTTTATAAATAGAGTGTGAATTATTTTTCTAATTTAATTAACGTAATTAATTTTTTTATAATTAATTATTTTTTTATTTAATTATACTAAAAGTTAATTCTAAATTTAATGTGAATCAAATTCCAAAAATTTTTCCTTCATTATTACTACATGAATTTATGATTCTATGATTTTTTTTCTCTCAAATAAAAATTTTAAATTTTTATATTTTTAATTTAAAAAAATCTCAAATCACCTCAACACATTTTATAAAAAATAAAAACATCTTAAATTTGATTAACTTTTATTTATTGAAAATTAAAAACTTTTAAAATGGTTGGTTCATGACTTACAAAATAAAATAATAAATAATAAGAAATTAACACTAATTTATTAATTATGGATATTATATATATATATATATATATATATATATATATATATATATATATATATATATGTGTGTGTGTGTATGTGTGTATATGTGTGTGTATAATTATAAATATTATACGTATAAAAGTATAGATGTTAAATTAGAGAATTATTTAACAATTTTTATTATACAACTCATATTTTATATATAGACTATTATAAAATAAAAATATAAAATATAAAATATAAAATATAAACAAAAATTAAGAAATAAAATTTTAAAAATAATTATTAACTCGTCATATTAAAATCAATAAATAAGCATACATATGAATAGTAAATAGAAAATATTAAAATTATGACCCTTTGATGTACATGTAAGATAATTTAAAATATATAACAAGATACATAGTTTAAAATTTAGTAATATTAATTATAAAAATTTGTTAATTATGAATATTATATGTATGAAATTATGAATGTTATGAGTATAAAATTATGGATATTATTAATTAATATGAAATTTTAGATGTTATGTGTACTTTACCTAACTATGAATGTTATGTGTATGAACTTATAGATATTATGAATAAATTTATAAATTGAATAAATTAATTTAAGTATTTGACATTTTCTTTTTCAAATATAATTATAGTAAAATTTTAAAATATATGTGAATTAGAATAAATCATTTTCACTTTGAAAAACATGGAACAAATTTTTAAATTATCAAAAGACGGTGATTTAGAAAAGTATACATTAATTTAAATGTATAATGTCTTCAAAAAGAAAATATTAAAATATTTTGAATCATGATTTATTAGTGCATATGTAAAATAATTTGAAATATATAATAAAATATAGTTTAGAATTGAATAATATTAATTGTAAAATTATATTAATTATAAAAATTATGTGTATGAATATATAGATGTTATGAGTTATGCTACACATACAAATTTTTTTGGTTTATAAGTTTTACAAGTTGGGCCAAGTCTAACAAAAATTACATTCACCCACTGGAGCGTGATAACACGCGCGTCACTCAACCGTTTCCAAAGCATGCTCTCACTCACCATTATGGAAGACGCTTCTTCTTATTCGCGTTCCTCCTTTTCCTCCTCCTCTTCCTTCTTCTTCTCCTTCTTCTTTGTGTTTCTCCTCCTTTTTCTTCGCGTATTTAATCTTCATTGTTGTTTTTTTTATTATTGTTATTATTGCTGCGTTTTTTTCCTCCTCCTCTTTCTATTAATTTTGCAACATTATGTATTTTTTTCTTCTTTATTTAATTTTTTCTCCCAAGAAGAATTATAAGAAAACGAAATAAGAAGATGAGGAAGTAGAAGTAGTAAAAGATGAGAAGGAGGAAGAGGAAGAGTTTTGAATTATGCAGAACTTATCAAAATAAAAATACACCAAAAATTTTTTAAATACACCGAAATATCTTCGTTTTACATCTAAATTTGCTGTAAATATAGAAAAATATTTTCTCTAATGCTGCATTTTTTTCTTCTTCTTTTTTCTCCTTATTTGTAAGGGCCCAGACCACCCGCTAGCATGATATTATCTGCTTTGGTACACAAGGCCTCACGGTTTTGCCTTTGACGACAGGGATGATAGCCGAAACTCCACACACTCACTCGTCAAAACGCGTCATGCTAGGGAGAGGTATCCACACTCTTATAAAGCATGTTTCGTTCTGCTCCCTAATCGATGTGGTATTTCTTTCTTTTAGTTAAATGAATGTAAGTTCATCCTCTTCCAAGTAATTTTGTAAAATTTTGTGTTTCTTCTTCTTCTTTGTTTGATTTTTTTGTTTTTATTCTTATTAAGAGAATAAAACAAAAAGAAACTTGAGAATGTAAAATAAAAAAGAAAAGATGAATAAGAAAAAAAGAAGAAAAAGATGTTGATGATGTTAAAAAAAGAAGTAGTAGAAGATGAGGAGGAGGAAGAGGAAGAGTTTTGAATTATGCAGAATTTATCAGAAAAAAATACACCCAAAAATTCTTAAAAGACACAAATATCTTCGTCTTACACCCAAATATCTTCGTGCTATACCCAAATTTACTGCAAATACAGAAAAATATTTTCTCTAATGCTATATTTTTTTTCTGAATTGAATCATACCTCAGCCACTTAATTGGATTCAAAACAATAATCAATTTCGTTATGGTTCAATTGACAATCCAAACTTGAATTATTTATTATCTTCAACAACGAGATAACTGATGATGGAGGAGAAAGAAAAAAGAAAAGAGGAGAAGAAATTTCAATAAAAAAAAAAAAAGAGAAAGAAAAAGAGGTAGTTTTAATGACAATGATAATAAGAGAGAAAAATTACGAAGAAAAATGTGAAAGTGTATAAATATAAATAATTTATATAACTTATATAAAAAAAACGTATGTATGTTAAAAATAATGCGTGTGGAAGGATAACAATTAAATTTTTCTCATCTCATTAAATAAAGTTAAAAATAAAAGATTTTGACTGATTTTAATTCCTAAGTTTGATTCCCAAACATTTTCCAATTAAAAAAAATAAATACTTATTTATTCTTATCTTATTTACAAACAACACCAAAAATATGGGTGAGCATTTTATGTTTCTTATTCATTTGTAATGTAAATAAAATACATTTTGTTACATAATATAATCGAAATATGATACACCAAATAAAAAAAAGTAAATTTATGAAAAAAATACATATTTTTGTAAATATAGTATTTATTTATTGTATTTTAAAAGTTTTCCTAGTTTTTTGTTTTAGTTAATAAATTTCATAAGGACACTACTTAAGTATATTAAAAATATCAAAAACTTAAATTTTAATATAAATCCTTTTTCACTTCCTTAACAAAGTAATTTTAGATCACATATTACTAAGCAACTTTTTATTTTATTAACTGAACAATAAATATAATGAAAATTTTTAATGATTAACCTAAGACACTTTTGACGATTGTCCACTTGCTAGCTAATTCATAAACATAAATTTTTAACTTTAGTGGGTATTTTTAAGAAATTTCTTTTTATTTATGGAAATTGTTCATGAAATGAATTATTTTTATGTTTGTTTGAAGTTTTAAAATTTAATTTTTAAAATAACTTATTCATAGGAATAAATTTTATGCCTAAAATATAAAAGTTTATTCCCATAAAAATATGGGTACCTGATAAGATTTTTTTAAATAAATAAATTAAATATTTTATTTACAGATATAGTTAATTTATAACCTATTTTATTATACCTCCAACAGCGAGACTTTGCCACGGCGATTGGGCACAGCAGTAGAGGCAGCTCCGCGACGGCTTCCTCTAGTGCATACACTCTCTTGTCGATCTCTCTCACTCTTTGTGGGTTTTCTATCTTCGGCTTCAATGGCGACGACGGCACAGACATAGTAGCGGCGGCGACATGAACCCCGCGAAGACAACAACGAACGCGAGGACAGTGGCGGCTTCTCCTCTCCTGTGCGTGCTCTCTCTTCTCCATCCCGTGGCTAAGGTTCGCGGCTTCCTCTCCATGAACGACGACACGATGGCGTGTGAAACGACGACACGACAGCGTGGAAAACGACGACAACAATGAGCTCTGCAGCAGCGACGCGACGATAAACAGCAGTGGCCTCCGACGGCGCGGTCTCCCCTCGTCTCCTTCCTCTTCTCTTTCTTCTCCCTTTCTCATCTCTGTTTCCCTAACTCTATGATGTCCATTTCTCTTTTCTTTCTTTCTTCTTCTTAGAATCGTGTGTATGTGTTAGTGAGGGTGAGTGTTGTGGGTGAGGGATGGGGGGAAGTGCGGCGTGTGTGTGTTTGTGTGAGTAAGGGTTAGATGAAAAACTAGGGTTAGAGTTAGATTTGGAGATTTTGGAATTAATTAGAGTAACGTAATTTTAATAAAATTTAGGTATAGAGAGTATTAATTTGAAATCTAATTAAATCCATAAAATTACTTTAAAATATTGTTTGTTGTATTAAAATATTAATTGGCTTTTAATCAATTACTCTAATTGAAAATTTAAGATATCATAATTAATTTTCTTTATTTCCAAAATTTAAAGTATTGAATTATAAAAATATCAGTTATTTAAATCAAATTATATAAAATTCCTATTATTTTAGGATTACTAACTTTATAATTTAAATATAGAAAGTATTCGATAATTGTAAAATTAGATAAAAATTCTAACTTAAATAGCTAAACTTCATTATTTTTGAATTTCTAAGACTTTAAGTTGTAAATAGAAAAATATTCAATAATCATAGAGTTTGGATAAAAAACTTAATTTATTTTAAATTTAATTCATCAAAGTTTGCGTTAATCATCTTTAATAAAATAATTTATGAAATTAAAGCTGTTAATAATTGAATGATTTGAAATTAATTCATAATAATATTTTTCAAAAGTTATGAGCCTTACTTTCAACCCACCTTATAAAATTTTTGTCCTCGAAAATTAAAATAATACATAAGATAGTTAATAGTTTTTTAATACTTTACTTTTGTATACTTTAGAAAAGCAGAGGTCTTGGCATATATAATTTTTCAAATACCAGATAAACCATAAGACTTAGGTGTAAGAAAAAAGTGTGGTGTAAAACAAAAGTTACAAAATAGATTCAAAACAAAGATATCACATGGGTTATTATTTTATCAAAACTTGAACACCAGAAGGTGCAAATGTTCAAGTTAGAAGTTTGCAGATACAAAGTGATTATTAATGTGGCAAAAGTTTGAAAAACAGGTTGGTATAAATAATCAGAATAACGTTTGCGCACAGATCTCGTACCAACTTCAAAACTTCAACCTTCTAACTCCACCATGACATATCTTCACCTTTTTCAACCATGATTTATCAAGCAAATCGCCCGAGGGTCCTCAACCTCGTCAATTACCTAGCACACTTACTACTGATCATAAGCCTAACATTCACAAAACTCTTTCGCATGAAAACTAAAGCTCTACAGCTTCCTGTGATATTGCACATTTATAAACTTTACCTTCCACGTCTACAAACAACATCCTAGAAAAACTAACGTATCGCTTTCTATGCCTAAGGTCACACGTGATATTAAAGCAATTCTCAAGTTTATTCAGAAGGATACAAGACTTTGGAAAAGGAGGACAAAAAAAAGATAGTATCCACAAGAGTTTTGAAAGAATTGCTGTAACTATAAGTAAACAAGGATATACGAGCTGCGAAGAGTGCCAGAAAAAAATTCAGTTTGACAATCTCAGGAATGAATCCCGAATCAGAGAAAACCATAGAAACTAAAAGGAAAAGCAGCATGGCAGTTTGAAACAAAATCAAGTTAAGTCAAGGAAGTGTGAGGTTTATAAAAGGAGAAAATCTAAAACCAAAGACAAAGCTCACAAAACTCGAGTACGATTAAAAACACTTTCAAATGCATTGCCTATAAAGAATGAGAAACTTAAGAAAAAATATTTTATATTCCAAACTAAAAAGTATGCAACAAACATATTGTAAAAGAATGACAAAAGTATAAATGTGATATTATTTTAATACAAACTCAGGTTGAAGTAGATTATGTGAAGTTTGAAAAAAGATAAGAGTAAAAATTATTTTCCCAAATATTTGGAAAGATATTTAGGTACACAACTAACCAAAAGTATGCATAAAACCGTTATATAGTAGGAAGGAAATCAAGTTGCACTATATCAAACAATTTCTAAATTTAAAGATAGAAAATGTGAGGTTCAAAAAGTGAAAATCATAACATCCCAGTACTCAAAGCCTAATCATTAGTTATGAATCTTAAAGAGTAATTAGAGAAGATTAGTAAGTTAAAGAACGATTAAAATGCAAAAGAAACAAGTTTTCAGCAAAACAAGGGTCATCTGTACGCATGCATGCCCCTGATCCGCATACGTACAATGGCAAAAAGGGATGGCCGCGTATGCAGCACCTCACCCACGTATGCGAGAGTTATAATTAGAAAGGAATCTCTGCATCGTATGTTACAAGTCGCGTACGCATGCCTCAAAATTAACGTTTTCGTGTACGCGGGCACTGCTCTACGTATGCATGCCTTAGAAAAATTTGAGAATTTTGGTATTACGACGAGATCATGCTTTCGGCTACGCCACTTTGATAGTTTAGGTATTACGACGACTCTAAACATATTTAATACTAAGATAGGAGCCCGATTAAAACTTAAAACCGTATAACCTTTCAAAAGACTTTTAGTTGAAAACATAAATACATACTTACAAACCATATACAACACTTACAAAGAATATATATATATATATATATATATATATATATATATATATATATATATATATATATAATTTTAACTTACAAGCATTACATAATACAAACCCTATCCCTCTTGTTCATACCCTAGATTGAGCTGTCCGACCCGGGATGTTCTACAGACAAAGCGACCGACCTCTTCAGGTCAGGACAACCCGATATCTTCTCAAAGAGCTCGGACAAGTCACAGGAAAGCCCAAACAAAGGGCCCAAATAGAGAAACACGTCCCAAATCCAAGGGCAGCCCAAGCCTACAGAAAGAAGGGCGGTTCCCTTAAAGATAAAGATGACCTCACTCAAAGATAAGATAAAGATAAGATAAGATAACTAACTTATCTTATCCACGGAAGGCCACATCTCACCATTATAAATACACTGGAGCACCAAGGTATAACTCATACTCTGATTCTACTCAATACCTGCTTAATACCCTTGCTAACTTAAGTATCGGAGTCCCTTGCAGGTACCCCCCACCCTCCGGGGACGAAGGATCAACACCACCACCAAGTCCGACAAGTCGGACACACCAGCTCCGGCCGCCGTACACCTGCCGGACACGTCGACTCCGACCAACACAGAAGATCTCGTCCGAGATTGACCTACAGTTTCAGGTAACCCTCGGAACATTGGCGCTGTTGCCGGGTGATGAGCGGATAATTTATATGCTTTTTGGCATTGTTTTTAGGTAGTTTTTAGTAAGTTTAAGCTACTTTTAGGGATTTTTTCATTAGTTTTTATGTTAAATTCACATTTCTGGACTTTACTATGAGTTTGTGTGTTTTTCTGTGATTTCAGGTAATTTTTGGCTGAAATTGAGGGACTTGAGCAAAACTCTAAAAAAGGCTGACAAAAGGACTACTGATGCTGTTGGAATCTGACCTCCCTGCACTCGAAATGGATTTTCTGGAGCTACAGAACTTTAAATGGCGCGCTCTCAATGGCGTTGGAAAGTAGACATCCAGAGCTTTCCAGCAATATATAATAGTCCATACTTTATTCGGAAATTGACGACGTAACTTGGCGTTGAACGCCAAGTACATGCTGCTGTCTGGAGTTAAACGCCAGAAATACGTCATGATCCGGAGTCGAACGCCCAAAACACGTCATAACCTGGAGTTCAAATCCAATAAAAGCCTCAGCTCGTGGATAGATCAAGCTCAGCCCAAACATACACCAAGTGGGCCCCGGAAGTGGATTTATGCATCAATTACTTACTCATGTAAACCCTAGGAGCTAGTTTATTATAAATAGAACTTTTTACTATCATAATCTCATCCTGGATTGTAATTTAAATCTTGCGATCACATTTTGGGGGCTGGCCATTCGGCCATGCCTGAACCTTTCACTTATGTATTTTCAACGGTGGAGTTTCTGCACACCATAGATTAAGGGTGTGGAGCTCTGCTGTACCTCAAGTTTCAATACAATTACTATTACTTTCTATTCAATTCTCTTTTATTCTTATTCCAAGATATACGTTACACTTAACTTTGATGAATGTGATGATCCGTGACACTCATCATCATTCTCACTTATGAACGCGCGTGATTGACAACCACTTCCGTTCTACCTTAGGCCGGGCGCATATATCTTAGATTCCCCAACAGAATTTTCGTGGTATAAGCTAGATAGATGGCGGCATTCATGAGGATCCGGAAAGTCTAACCTTGTCTGTGGTATTCCGAGTAGGATCCTGGGAATCCAGAAAGTCTAACCTTGTCTGTGGTATTCCGAGTAGGATTCCGGTATTGAATGACTGTGACGAGCTTCAAACTCCTGAAGGCTGGGCGTTAGTGACAAACGCAAAAGAATCAATGGATTTTATTCCAACCTGATTGAGAACCGACAGATGATTAGCCGTGCTGTGACAGAGCATTTGGACCATTTTCACTGAGAGGATGGGATGTAGCTATCAACCAAGGGTGATGCCTCCAGACGATTAGCCGTGCAGTGACAGCGCATAGGACCATTTTTCCGAGAGGATTGAAAGTAGCCATTGATGATGGTGATCCCCTACAAACAGCTTGCCATGGAAAGGAGTAAGAAGGATTGGATGAAAGCAATGAGAAAGTAGAGATTCAAGAGGAGCACAAGCATCTCCATGCGCCTATCTGAAATTCCCACTATTAATTTACATAAGTATTTCTATCCCTTTTTATTAATTATATTTGATTTTCTAAATTCCATAATTTTAATCTGCCTAACTGAGATTTACAAGGTGACCATAGCTTGCTTCATACCAACAATCTCTGTGGGATCGATCCTTACTCACGTAAGGTATTACTTGGATGACCCAGTACACTTGCTGGTTAAGTTGAACGGAGTTGTGTCCACATATAGCCAATAGCCATTAAATAAATCTCATGCAAATACAAAGAGGATCACAATTTCGTCCACCAAGTTTTTGGTGCCGTTGCCGGGGATTGTTCGAGTATGGACAACTGACGGTTCATCTTGTTGCTCAGATTAGGTAATTTTCTTTTCAAAAATCTTTTTCAAAATTTTTCTTTTCTTTTTCGTTTTTCTAAAATATATTTTCGAAAAAAAATTTAATAAAAATCCAAAAAAATAATAAAATCATAAAAACCAAAAATATTTTGTGTTCTTGTTTAAGTCTTGAGTCAATTTTTAAGTTTGGTGTCAATTGCATGCTTTAAAAATTTTTTCTTGCATTTTTCGAAAATTCCATGCATTCATAGTGTTCTTCATGATCTTCAAGTTGTTCTTGATAAGTCTTCTTGTTTGATCTTGATGTTTTCTTGTTTTGTGTTGTTTGTTGTTTTTCATATGCATTTTTCGTTTGTTAGAGTCCATACATTAAAGATTTCTAAGTTTGGTGTCTTGCATGTTTTCTCTGCATCAAAATTTTTTTTAAAAACTATGTTCTTGATGTTCATCATGATCTTCAAAGTGTTCTTGGTGTTCATCTTGACATTCATAGCATTCTTGCATGCATTCATTGTTTTGATCTAAGAATTTCATGCATTGAGTATTTTTGTTGTTTTTCTCTCTCATAATTAAAAATTCAAAAATCAAAAAAATATATTTTCCTTATTTCCCTCCAAATTTTCGAAATTTTGGGTTGACTTGGTCAAAAATTTTCAAAATTAGTTGTTTCTTACAAGTCAAGTCAAAATTTCAATTTTAAAAAAATCTTATCTTTTCAAAAAATCTTTTTCAAAAATTATATCTTTTTCAATTTTTTTATTTCTCGAAAATTTCAAAATTATTTTTCAAAATATTTTCAAAATCTTTTTCTTATCTTTATATCATATTTTCAAAAATATGCTAACAATTAATGTGATTGGTTCAAAAATTTGAAGTTTGTTACTTTCTTGTTAAGAAAGGTTCAATCTTTAAATTCTAGAATCTTATCTTGTAGTTTCTTGTTAGTTAAGTCATTTTAAAAATTGAATCTATTTCAAAATATCTTATCTAAACTCTTATCTTCTCATCTTTTCAAATTTTTATTTTAAAATCTTTTTCAATCAACTAACTAACTTTTTGTTTGTTTCTTATCTTTTTCAAAACCACCTAACTACTTTTCCTTCTCTAATTTTCGAAAATACCTCTTTCTTTTTCAAAAATTATTTTTAATTAATTAATTGTTTTAAATTTTAATTTCAATTATATTTTATCTTTAATTTTCGAAAATTACTAGACCCTGTTTCAAAATTATTTTCGAAAATTCTCTTTTCTTTTCTTCCTCTATTTAATTATTTAATTACTAATACTTCTCTTCACCTCTCTCCATCTAATTATCCGAATCCCCTCTTCTACATTCTTCTCCCCTTTCTTCTTCTACTAACATAAAGGAATCTCTATACTGTGACATAGAGGGTCCCTCTTTCTTTTCTTGTTTTCTTCTCTTTCATATGAGCAGGAATTGGAAAAAAGGCACTCTTGTTGAAATATATCCAGAACCTGAAAGGACTCTGAAGAGAAAATTAAGAGAAGCTAAATTAAATTATTCTAAAGGTAACCTTTAAGAAATTTTCGAACAAGAGAAGGAGATGGCAGCCGAAAATAATAATAATGCAAGGAGAATGCTTGGTGATTTCACAAAGCCAACGTCTAAGTTTGATGGAAGAAGCATCTCCATTCCTGCCATTGGAGCCAATAACTTTGAGCTGAAACCTCAGCTAGTTGCATTAATGCAACAAAACTGCAAGTTTTATGGACTTCCATCTGAAGATCCTTATCAGTTTCTAACTGAGTTCTTGCAGATCTGTGAGACTGTAAAGACGAATGGAGTTGATCCTGAAGTCTACAGACTCATGCTTTTCCCTTTTGCTGTAAGAGACAGAGCTAGAATATGGTTGGATTCACAACCTAAGGATAGCCTGGACTCCTGGGATAAGCTGGTCACAGCCTTCTTGGATAAATTCACTCCTCCTCAAAAGCTGAGCAAGCTGAGAGTGGATGTTCAAACCTTCAAACAAAAAGATGGTGAATCCCTCTATAAAGCTTGGGAAAGATACAAGCAGCTGACCAAAAGATGTCCAGCTGACATGTTTTCAGAATGGACCATATTAGATATATTCTATTATGGTCTATCTGAATTTTCGAAAATTTCATTGGACCATTCTGCAGGTGGATCTATTCACCTAAAGAAAACGCCTGAAGAGGCTCAAGAACTCATTGATATGGTTGCAAACAACCAATTCATGTACACCTCTGAGAGGAATTCTGTGAATAATGGGATACCTCAGAAGAAAGGAGTTCTTGAAATTGATGCTCTGAATGCCATATTGGCTCAGAACAAAGTGTTGACTCAACAGGTCAACATGATCTCTCAAAATCTGAATGGATGGCAACATGCATCCAACAGTACTAGAGAGGCAGCTTCTGAAGAAGCTTATGATCCTGAGAACCCTGCCATGGCAGAGGTTAATTACATGAGTGAACATTATGGAAACACCTATAACTCATCATGGAGAAATCATCCAAATTTCTCATGGAAGGATCAACAAAAGCCTCAACAAGGCTTTAACAATGGTGGACGCAATAGGCTGAACAATAGCAAGCCATATCCATCATCTTCTCAGCAACAGACAGAGAATTCTGAACAAAACACTTCTAATTTAGCCAATCTAGTCTCTGATCTGTCAAAGGCCACTTTCAGTTTCATGAGTGAAACAATATCCTCCATTAGAAATCTGGAGGCACAAGTGGGCCAGCTGAGTAAGAAAGTCATTGAAACTCCTCCCAGTATTCTCCCAAGCAATACAGAAGAGAATCCAAAAGGAGAGTGCAAAGCCATTGACATAGTCAATATGGCCGAATGCACAAGGGAGGAGGAAGACGAAAATCCTAGTGAGGAAGACCTCCTGGGACGTCCCTCAAGCAAGAAGGAGTTTCCTATTAAGGATCCAAAGGAATCTGAGGCTCATATAGAGACCATAGAGATTTCTTTAAATCTTCTTCTGCCATTCATGAGCTCTGAAGACTATTCATCCTCTGAAGAGGATGAAGATGTGACTGGAGAGCAAGTTGCTCAATATTTAGGAGCTATCATGAAGCTGAATGCCAAGTTATTTGGTAATGAGACTTGGGAAAGTGAACCTCCCTTGCTCATTAATGAACTGGATACTTGGATTCAGAAAATTCTACCTCAAAAGAAACAATATCCTGGCAAGTTTTTGATACCTTGTACCATAGGCACCATGACCTTTGAAAAAGCTCTGTGTGATCTAGGGTCAGGGATAAATCTTATGCCACTCTCTGTAATGGAGAAGTTGGGGATCATTGAGGTACAACCTGCCTTGTTCTCATTACAATTGGCAGACAAGTCATTGAGACAAGCTTATGAATTAGTAGAGGACGTGTTAGTAAAGGTTGAAGGCCTTTACATCCCTGCTGATTTCATAATCTTAGACACTAGGAAGGAAGAGGATGAATGCATCATCCTTGGAAGACCTTTCCTAGCCACAGCAGGAGCTGTGATAGATGTCAACAGAGGTGAATTAGTCCTTCAATTGAATGGGGACTACCTTGTGTTTAAGGCACATGGCCATCCCTCTGTGACAAAAGAGAGTAAGCATGAAGAGCTTCTCTCAGTTCAGAGTCAAGAAGAGCCCACACAGTCAAACTCTAAGTTTGGTGTTGTGAGGCCACAGCCAAACTCTAAGTTTGGTGTTAAGAGCCCATATCCAAACTCTAAGTTTGGTGTTGGGACTACACAACATTGACCTGATCACCTTGTGGCTCCATGAGAGCCACTGTCAAGCTACTGACATTAAAGAAGCGCTTGTTGGGAGGCAACCCAATTTTATTTATCTAATTTTTATTTTATTCTATATTATTGTTATTTTGTGTTTTATTAGGTACATGATCATGAGGAGTCACGAAAAAAATCATAAAAATTAAAAACAGAGTCAAAAACAGCAGAAAAAAATTCGCACCCTGGAGGAAGCACAGGCTAGCGTTCAACGCCAGTAAGATGCATCTGGCCGGCGTTCAACGCCAGAACAGAGCATCATTCTGGCGCTGAATGCCAAAAACAAGCAACATTCTGGCGCTGAACGCCAGGAATGTGCCCAGAGAAGAAAAAGCTGGCGCTGAACGCCAGTAACAAGCATGAAACTGGCGTTCAACGCCAGAAACATGCTTTACATGGGCGTTGAACGCCCAGAATGTGCACCACACGGCGTTTAAATGCTAGAATGGTGAGCAAAGGCATTTTACATGCCTATTTGGTGCAGGGATGGAATTCATTGACACCTCAGGATCTGTTGACCCCACAGGATCACCTCAGGATCTGTAAACCTCACAGGATCCCCATCTACCTCGCCCTCTATCTCTCCATTCATGGTCATCCCTTCTGTTTTTCATTCACCACCCACATTTATCCACTCTTCCCCATACACCCCACCTACCTTTACAATTCAACTTCTCTTTCCCACCCAATCCCACCCATATAACCGATTCCATCTCCCCTCACTCTCCTCCATTTTCTTCTTCTTCTTCTTCTTCTCTTCTTTCTTCTCTTGCTCGAGGGCGAGCAATATTTTAAGTTTGGTGTGGTAAAAGCATAGCTTTTTTTTTGCTTTTTCATTACCATTAATGGCACCTAAGGCCAGAGAAACCTCAAAGGGAAGAAAAAGCTTCCACCTCTGAGTCTTGGGAGATGGAAAGACTCATATAAAGGGTTTATAGCTCAGTGGTAGAATATGTGGCTGCAAATCAAGAGATCCCTGAGATACCTCAGGGGATAAATTGTCCTCCACACAAATATTGGAAGCAACTAAGGGTAGGAACACCAAAATTACTAGGAATCATTCAACAAAAGCAAGGAAGAGACATAGAGGAGTTCAAAGAGCACCATTGGACCTTCAAAAAGGCGCCACCCTCACTCAGGTAGACTCATTCCTTGTTCTTATTTCTTTCTGCTTTTCGGTTTTTATGCTGTGTTTATCTATGTTTTGTGTCTCTACTTCATGATCATTAGTAGTGAGTAACTATGTCTTAAAGTTATGAATAATTCCATGAATCCTTCACCTCTCTTAAATGAAAAATGTTTTAATTCAAAAGAACAAGAAGTACATGAATTTCGAATTTATCCTTGAATTTAATTTAATTATATTGATGTGGTGACAATACTTTTTGTTTTCTGAATGAATGCTTGAACAGTGCATATTTTTTATCTTGTTGTTTATGAATGTTAAAACTGTTGGCTCTTGAAAGAATGATGAACAAAGAGAAATGTTATTGATGATCTGAAAAATTATGAAATTGATTCTTGAAGCAAGAAAAAGCAGTGAAAAAGAAAGCTTGCGGAAAAAAAAAAGATTTGGCGAAAAAAAATAGCAAAGAAAAAGAAAAAGCAAGCAGAAAAAGCCAATAGCCCTTAAAACCAAAATGCAAGGGTAAAAAGGATCCAAGGCTTTGAGCATCAATGGATAGGAGGGCCCAAGGAAATAAAATCCAGGCCTAAGCGGCTAAACCAAGCTGTCCCTAACCATGTGCTTGTGTCATGAAGGTCCAAGTGAAAAGCTTGAGACTGAGTGGTTAAAGTCGTGATCCAAAGCAAAAAGAGTGTGCTTAAGAGCTCTGGACACCTCTAACTGGGGACTCTAGCAAAGCTGTCACAATCTGAAAAGGTTCACCCAGTTATGTGTCTGTGGCATTTATGTATCCGGTGGTAATACTGGAAAACAAAGTGCTTAGGGCCACAGCCAAGACTCATAAGTAGCTGTGTTCAAGAATCAACATGCTTAACTAGGAAAGTCAATAACACTATCCGAAATTCTAAGTTCCTAGAGAAGCCAATCATTCTAAGCTTCAAAGGAAAAAGTGAGATGCCAAAACTGTTCAGAAGCAAAAAGCTACAAGTCCCGCTCATCTAATTATAATTAATATTCCTTGATATTCTGGAATTTATAGTATATTCTCTTCTTTTTATCCTATTTGATTTTCAGTTGCTTGGGGACAAGCAATAATTTAAGTTTGGTGTCGTGATGAGCGGATAATTTATACGCTTTTTGGCATTGTTTTTAGGTAGTTTTTAGTAAGTTTAAGCTACTTTTAGGGATGTTTCCATTAGTTTTTATGTTAAATTCACATTTCTGGACTTTACTATGAGTTTGTGTGTTTTTCTGTGATTTCAGGTAATTTCTGGCTAAAATTGAGGGACTTGAGCAAAACTCTGAAAAAGGCTGACAAAAGGACTGCTGATGCTATTGGAATCTGACCTCCCTGCACTCGAAATGGATTTTCTAGAGTTACAGAACTCCAAATGGCACGCTCTCAACGGCGTTGGAAAGTAGACATCCAGAGCTTTCCAGCAATATATAATAGTCCATACTTTATTCGGAAATTGACGACGTAACTTGGCGTTGAACGCCAAGTACATGCTGCTATCTGGAGTTAAACGCCAGAAACACGTCATGATCCGGAGTTGAACGCCCAAAACACGTCATAACTTGGAGTTCAACTCCAATAAAAGCCTCAGCTCGTGGATAGATCAAGCTCAGCCCAAACATACACCAAGTGGGCCCCGGAAGTGGATTTATGCATCAATTACTTACTCATGTAAACCCTAGGAGCTAGTTTATTATAAATAGAACTTTTTACTATCATAATCTCATCCTGGATTGTAATTTGAATCCTGTGATCACGTTTTGGGGCTGGCCATTCGGCCATGCCTGAACCTTTCACTTATGTATTTTCAACGGTAGAGTTTCTGCACACCATAGATTAAGGGTGTGGAGCTCTGCTGTACCTCAAGTTTCAATACAATTACTATTACTTTCTATTCAATTCTCTTTTATTCTTATTCCAAGATATACGTTACACTTAACTTTGATGAATGTGATGATCCGTGACACTCATCATCATTCTCACTTATGAACGCGCGTGATTGACAACCACTTCCGTTCTACCTTAGGCCGGGCGCATATCTCTTAGATTCCCCAACAGAATCTTCGTGGTATAAGCTAGATAGATGGCGGCATTCATGAGGATCCGGAAAGTCTAACCTTGTCTGTGGTATTCTGAGTAGGATCCTGGGAATCCAGAAAGTCTAACCTTGTCTGTGGTATTCCGAGTAGGATTCCGGTATTGAATGACTGTGACGAGCTTCAAACTCCTGAAGGCTGGGCGTTAGTGACAAACGCAAAAGAATCAATGGATTCTATTCCAACCTGATTGAGAACCGACAGAAGATTAACCGTGCTGTGACAGAGCATTTGGACTATTTTCACTGAGAGGATGGGATGTAGCTATCAACCAAGGGTGATGCCTCCAGACGATTAGCCGTGCAGTGACAGCGCATAGGACCATTTTCCCGAGAGGATTGAAAGTAGCCATTGATGATGGTGATGCCCTACAAACAGCTTGCCATGGAAAGGAGTAAGAAGGATTGGATGAAAGCAATGAGAAAGTAGATATTCAAGAGGAGCACAAGCATCTCCATGCGCCTATCTGAAATTCCCACTATTAATTTACATAAGTATTTCTATCCCTTTTTATTAATTATATTTGATTTTCTAAATTCCATAATTTTAATCTGCCTAACTGAGATTTACAAGGTGACCATAGCTTGCTTCATACCAACAATCTCTGTGGGATCGACCCTTACTCACGTAAGGTATTACTTAGATGACCCAGTACACTTGCTGGTTAAGTTGAATGGAGTTGTGTCCACATATAGCCAATAGCCATTAAATAAATCTCATGCAAATACAAAGAGGATCACAATTTCGTCCACCACCGGGGATCCTGGAAGTCATCCCATTAACATGGCGGATGACCGTGACAACGACCACGATTCAGGTTTGGAAGACAGAACGCCGCATAAAAATGCGGACACGATACTCAAAGATACTCCAGAAACTAACGGAGACAAAAATTCATCAAATCCAGGAGTAATAGAAGCACTTCAAAATCGATTAGAGCAACTTGAGAAAGAAGCCCAACATCGACGTGAAAAAGAAGAAGATCTACGTCGGGAGATAAGGCGGCGCCGAGAATTAGAAGATAAGCTTATAAAACTCGAAGCTGATCTCAAAACTAAAGCTGCTCGACCATCCACAGAGGATAGCTCTCAGAAAGATCAAGATCCATTCACCAGAGAAATTATGAAAACCAAAATTCCGAAAGATTTCAAGCTTCCGGTTATGACTCTATATGACGGCACCTCGGACCCCAACCATCATCTCAGCAACTTCAGAAGTAGAATGTACCTCACTGATGCCTCAGATGCAGTTTGCTGCAAAGCCTTTCCAACAACTCTCACCAAGACAGCCATTAAATGGTTCGACAACTTACCTCCAAAATCCATCTCGAGTTTCGACGACCTGGCCTACGAGAAGGACCATTTAGCCAATCTATATCAAAGAGATACCCGACATCCTTAGACGAAGTACAAGAACGGGCACAGAAATACATCAACATGGAGAAAAATTCTCGACTTGGCGAAGCCTCAAGGTTCGGTTCTGCCTACCGAGATAAAGAATCCAAGAAAAAGGAGGATCGCCCGGTAATGGCTCCAAAGACTTGGTGCTCAATACCATGGCATAAACACAACTTCGCACAACTAACCAGCAAGTGCACTGGGTCGTCCAAGTAATAAACCTTACGCGAGTAAGGGTCGATCCCACGGAGATTGTTGCTATGAAGCAAGCTATGGTCACCTTGTAAATCTCAGTTAGGCAGACTCAAATGGGTATAGTGATAAACGAATAAAGCATAAAGATAAAGATAGAGATACTTATGTATATCATTGGTGAGAGCTTCAGATAAGTGTATGAAGATGCCTTCCCTTCCGTCTCTCTGCTTTCCTACAGTCTTCATCCAATCCTTCTTACTCCTTTCCATGGCAAGCTCATGTAGGGTTTCACCGTTGTCAGTGGCTACCTCCCATCCTCTCAGTGAAAATGTTCCCATGCTCTGTCACAGCATATGGCTAATCAGCTGTCGGTTCTCGGTCAGGCCGGAATAAAATCCATCGATCCTTTTGCGTCTGTCACTAACGCCCCGCCTGCTAGGAGTTTGAAGCACGTCACAGTCATTTAATCATTGAATCCTACTCAGAATACCACAGACAAGGTTAGACCTTCCGGATTCTCTTGAATGCCGCCATCAGTTCTCGCCTATACCACGAAGACTCTGATCTCACGGAATGGCTGGCTCGTTTGTCAGGCGAGCACTCGGTTGTCAGGCGATCAACCATGCATCGTGTTATCAGGAATCCAAGAGATAAACACTAAAGCCTTGATTGCTTGTAGAACAAGAATGGTTGTCAGTCACCTTGTTCATGAGTGAGAATGATGATGAGTGTCACGGATCATCACATTCATCAAGTTGAAGAACAAGTGATATCTTGGAACAAGAACAAGCGGAATTGAATAGGAGAACAATAGTAATTGCATTAATACTCGAGGTACAGCAGAGCTCCACACCTTAATCTATGGTGTGTAGAAACTCCACCGTTGAAAATACATAAGAACAAGGTCTAGGCATGGCCGTGAGGAATAAGGCTGGCGCTGAACGCCCAGCCCATGCTCATTCCTGGCGTTCAACGCCAGAAACAAGGATGAATCCGGCGTTGAACGCCCAAAGGGAGCATAGTTCTGGCGTTCAGATGCCAGTAACAAATAAGGAGGTGGCGTCTAACGCCACTCCAGCTTCCACCCCTGGCATTCAAATGCCAGTGGGGGATCAGTCACATACAAGTGCTGATAACAACTCTTCTAAAAAGGCTTCCCAACCCACTTCTGTAGGTAATAAACCTACAGCAACTAAGGTTGAGGAATATAAAGCCAAAATGCCTTATCCTCAAAAACTCCGCCAAGCGGAACAGGATAAGCAATTTGCTCGCTTTGCAGACTATCTCAGGACTCTTGAAATAAAGATTCCGTTTGCAGAAGCACTTGAGCAAATACCCTCTTATGCTAAGTTCATGAAAGAAATCTTAAGTCATAAGAAGGATTGGAGGGAGACTGAAAAAGTTTACCTCACTGAAGAATGCAGTGCAGTCATTCTGAAAAGCTTACCTGAGAAGCTTAAAGATCCTGGGAGCTTTATGATACCATGCACATTAGAGGGTACTTGTACCAAGCAAGCTTTATGTGATCTTAGGGCAAGTATCAACCTAATACCTGCATCTACTATCAGAAAGCTTGGTTTAACTGAAGAAATCAAACCAACCAGGATATGTCTTCAACTTGCTGATGGCTCCATTAAATACCCATCAGGTGTGATTGAAGACATGATTGTCAAGGTTGGGCCATTTGCCTTTCCTACTGACTTTGTGGTGCTAGAAATGGAGGAGCACAAAAGTGCAACTCTCATTCTAGGAAGACCTTTCCTAGCAACTGGCCGAACCCTCATTAACGTCCAAAAAGGGGAAGTAACCCTGAGAGTCAATGAGGAGGAGTTCAAGTTGAATGTTGTCAAAGCCATGCAACATCCAAACACCCCAAATGACTGCATGAGTGTTGATATTATTGACTCTCTAGTAAGAGAAGTCAATATGGCTGAGAGTCTTGAATCAGAACTAGAGGACATCTTTAAGGATGTTCAGCCTGATCTGGAGGAATCAGAGAGAATAGTAGAACCTCTGAAAATCCCTCAGGAAGAGGAGAAACCTCCTAAACCTGAGCTCAAACCATTACCACCATCCCTAAAATATGCATTCCTAGGAAAAGGTGATACCTTTCCTGTAATCATAAGCTCTACCTTAGAGCCACGGGAAGAGGAAGCACTAATTCAAGTGCTAAGGACACACAAGACAGCTCTTGGGTGGTCCATCAGTGATCTCAAGGGCATTAGCCCAGCCAGATGCATGCACAAGATCTTACTGGAGGGTGACGCCAAGCCAGTGGTTCAACGACAAAGGCGGCTGAACCCAGCCATGAAAGAGGTGGTGCAGAAAGAGGTCACTAAGTTACTAGAGGCTGGGATTATTTATCCTATTTCCGATAGCCCCTGGGTAAGCCCTGTCCAAGTCGTCCCTAAGAAAGGAGGCATGACAGTGGTTCATAAGGAAAAAAATGAACTGGTTCCTACAAGAACGGTTACTGGGTGGCGAATGTGTATTGATTATAGAAGGCTCAATACAGCTACCAGAAAGGATCATTTTCCTTTACCATTCATAGACCAGATGCTAGAAAGACTGGCAGGTCATGAATATTACTGCTTCCTGGATGGATATTCAGGTTATAATCAAATTGCAGTAGATCCAAAAGATCAAGAGAAAACAGCATTCATATGTCCATCCGGAGTATTTGCATACAGAAGGATGCCATTTGGCCTGTGCAATGCACCTGCAACCTTTCAGAGGTGCATGCTCTCAATCTTCTCTGATATGGTGGAAAAATTTCTGGAAGTCTTCATGGATGACTTTTCAGTATTTGGAGACTCATTCAGCTCCTGTCTTGACCATCTGGCACTTGTTCTAAAGAGATGCCAAGAGACTAACCTGGTTTTAAACTGGGAAAAATGTCACTTTATGGTGACTGAAGGAATTGTCCTTGGGCACAAAATCTCAAACAAGGGAATAGAGGTGGATCAAGCCAAGGTAGAAGTAATTGAAAAATTACCACCACCTGCCAATGTTAAGGCAATCAGAAGCTTTCTGGGGCATGCAGGATTCTATAGGAGGTTTATAAAGGATTTTTCAAAAATTGCCAAACCTCTGAGCAACCTGCTAGCTGCTGACATGCCATTTATCTTTGATAAGGAGTGTCTGCAAGCATTTGAGACTCTAAAAGCTAAATTGGTCACAGCACCAATCATCTCTGCACCAAACTGGACATTGCCATTTGAACTAATGTGTGATGCCAGTGACCATGCCATTGGCGCAGTATTGGGACAAAGGCATGACAAGCTTCTGCACGTCATTTACTATGCCAGCCGTGTTCTAAATAATACACAGAAGAATTACACAACCACAGAAAAGGAGCTACTCGCAGTGGTTTACGCTATTGACAAATTCAGATCCTATTTAGTAGGATCAAAAGTGATTGTGTACACTGATCATGCTGCTCTTAAATATCTACTCACAAAGCAGGATTCAAAACCCAGGCTTATAAGATGGGTGTTGCTTCTGCAAGAGTTTGATATAGAAATAAGAGACAGAAAAGGGACAGAGAATCAGGTAGCAGATCACCTATCCCGAATAGAACCAGTAGAAGGGGCGTCCCTCCCTCTTACTGAGATCTCTGAAACCTTTCCGGATGAGCAACTCTTTGCCATCCAGGAAGTGCCATGGTTCGCAGATATTGCAAACTACAAGGCAGTGAAGTTCATACCCAAAGAGTACAGTAGGCAGCAATCAAAGAAATTGATCATAGAAGCAAAGTACTATCTTTGGGATGAACCATATCTCTTCAAGAGATGTGCAGACGGAGTAATCCGTAGATGTGTGCCTAAGGAAGAAGCGCAGAAGATCCTATGGCACTGCCATGGATCACAGTATGGAGGACATTTTGGAAGTGAGCGAACAGCCACAAGAGTCCTCCAAAGTGGCTTCTACTGGCCTACTCTCTATAAAGATTCCCGAGTGTTTGTACTTAATTGTGACAGTTGCCAAAGATCTGGCAATCTGCCTCACAGTTATGCCATGCCTCAACAAGGGATCTTGGAGATTGAGTTGTTTGATGTATGGGGTATTGACTTCATGGGACCTTTCCCACCATCATACTCAAACACTTATATTCTGGTGGCAATGGATTATGTATCCAAATGGGTGGAGGCTATTGCAACACCCACTAATGACACCAAAACAGTGTTAAAATTCCTCCAGAAACACATCTTCAGCAGATTTGGTACCCCTAGAGTATTAATCAGTGATGGGGGCACTCATTTCTGCAATAAACAGCTTTACTCTGCTTTGGTTCGTTATGGAGTTAGCCACAGGGTAGCTACTCCATATCACCCACAAACTAATGGGCAAGCTGAAGTCTCAAATAGAGAACTCAAAAGAATCTTGGAATGGACTGTAATTAACCGTAGAAGGGATTGGGCAAGAAGCTTGGATGATGCCCTGTGGACATACAGAACAGCATTCAAGACCCCTATAGGGACCTCTCCATACCAGCTTGTGTATGGAAAGGCATGTCACTTGCCAGTGGAACTGGAACACAAGGCCTACTGGGCAACCAGATTCCTAAACCTTGATGCCAAGTTAGCTGGAGAAAAACGATTGCTCCAGTTAAATGAGCTAGAGGAATTTAGACTCAATGCTTTTGAGAATGCAAAAATTTACAAAGAGAAAGCAAAAAGATGGCATGATAAGAAATTGTCATCCAGAGTCTTTGAGCCGGGGCAGAAAGTTCTGCTATTTAATTCTAGGCTCAAATTATTCCCCGGGAAATTAAAATCCCGGTGGAAGGGTCCATATATGATTACAAGTGTATCACCATATGGATACGTAGAGCTTCACGATAATGAATCTAACAAAAAGTTTATTGTTAATGGACAGAGAGTTAAACATTTTCTTGAAAGCAATTTTGAGCAAGAATGCTCAAAACTGAGACTTGATTAAAAGCTCAGTAATAGTCCAGGTAATGACATTAAAGAAGCGCTTGCTGGGAGGCAACCCAGCCACTCACAAAATTTAATTTTATTTGTTTCTGCTAATTAATTGATTTTTACAGATATATGTCAGAGTATCTTCAAAAGGTAAAATAATAATTGATTGAATTCACAGAGTTATAGGGAAATTTGGAAGCTCACTGGCATGAAAAAGCTAGTAAGAAATGTTTTGGGCGTTGAACGCCCAAAAGAAGCACCCATTGGGCGTTCAAGGCCAGTAAGGGTAGCCATCTGGGCATTAAACGCCAGAAAGGAGCATCTTCTGGGCGTTGAACGCCAGAAAGAAGCACCTTCTGGGCGTTTAACGCCAGATTGATAGCGTCCTGGGCGTTCAGAAAAACGCCCAGTGACAAAGGACTTCCTGGCGTTCAACGCCAGAAAGAAGCAACAGCTGGGCGTTGAACGCCCAGGAGAAGCAACAATTGGGCGTTAAACGCCCAAAACATGCAGCAGTTGGGCGTTTAATGCCAGGATGGTGGGGAGGAGGTAAAATTCGTTTTTCTTCACAAATTTTCTAATTTTTATGTTTCAATTCATGATTTCTTGCATAAACATGTTTCAAAATATCATCCTTCAATTCCAAAAATTTTTAATCCTAATTTCTAAAAACCCTAATTTCTAAAATCCCTTTTTCAAAAATATCAAATGTATCTTAATTCATAAACACAAATTTTTTTCCAATCCAAATCTTTTTCAAATCTTTTTCAACTCATCATATCTTTTGGATTTCGAAATTGCCTCTCCCTCTATTCCTCTTCTATCCTTTATTTTGCTTGAGGACAAGCAAACCTCTAAGTTTGGTGTGATTTGCCATGATCACTGAGCTAAAACTCATCAAGATCATGGCACCTAAGGGAACAGGAAGAGGAAGGGCGTAACTTAAAGGAACTGAAGCATCAGAACTTATCTCTTGAAGGACCAAGCACCCCACAGACTAGAGGAACATCCACTTCCCAAAATACAGGTTGTTAAGTTCTAATTTTAAGTTTTAACTCTGTGATAGTATTATTATAGAAATTTACCTTAGAAGTTATATAGGAGTAGTAGTAATTAGCATGTCTATTTTGGTCTTATTTCCAATTAAGCTATAATTTATTTTTCTTATCATCATCAAACATGAATAAAATAGTAGATTTTTAGAATAAAGAGGCAATATTTTTTCGAGTTCTTAATAAGGAAAATTCTAATTATTTATATGTCGTGGCAATACTTTTTGTCTTCTGAATGAATGCCTGAACAGTGTATATTTTTGATATTGAATTTCATGAATGTTAAAATTGTTGGCTCCTGAAAGAATGATGAACAAGAGAAATGTTATTGATGATCTGAAAAATCATGAATTTGATTCTTGAAGCAAGAAAAAGCAGTGAAAAAAAAAACAAAAAAATATTACAAGGAATCATTGGAAAAAAAAAAGGAACAAAAGCCAATAGCCCTTAAAACCAAAAGGCAAGGGTGAAAAGGATCCAAGGCTTTGAGCATCAATGGATAGGAGGGCCCAATGAAGTAGTTCCAGGCCTAAGCGGCTAAATTAAGTTGTCCCTAACCATGTGCTTGTGTCATGAAGGTCCAAGTGAAAAGCTTGAGACTGAGTGGTTAAAGTCGTGATCCAAAGCAAAAAGAGTGTGCTTAAGAGCTCTGGACACCTCTAACTGGGGACTCTAGCAAAGCTGAGTCACAATCTGAAAAGGGTTCACCCAGTCATGTGTCTGTGGCATTTGTGTATTCGGTGGTAATACTGGAAAACAAAGTGCTTAGGGCCACGGCCAAGACTCATAAAAGTAGCTGTGTTCAAGAATTAACATACTTAACTAGGAAAATCAATAATACTATCTGAATTCTGAGTTCCTATGGATGCCAATCATTCTGAATTTCAAAGGATAAAGTGATATGCCAAAACTGTTTGGAAGCAAAAAGCTACTAACCCCGCTCATCTAATTAGAATCTGAGCTTCACTTAAGACTCTGAGATATTATTGGTTCTTGATTTCTTTTTATCCTCTTTTATTCATCTAGTTGCTTGGGGACAAGCAACAGTTTAAGTTTGGTGTTGTGATGAGCGGATATTTTATACGCTTTTTGGGGGTAATTTCATGTAGATTTTAGTATGTTCTAATTAGTTTTTAGTAAAATATTATTAGTTTTTAGGCAAAAATCATATTTCTGGACTTTACTATGAGTTTGTGTGTTTTTCTGTGATTTCAGGTATTTTCTGGCTGAAATTGAGGGAGCTGAGCAAAAATCTGAGTTAGGCTGAAAAAGGACTGCTGATGCTGTTGGATCCTGACCTCCCTGCACTCGAAATGGATTTTCTGGAACTACAGAAGTCCAATTGGCGTGCTCTCAACGGCGTTGGAAAGTAGACATCCAGGGCTTTCCAGCCATATATAATAGTCCATACTTTGCGCAAAGATAGATGACGTAAACTGGCGTTCAACGCCAGTATCATGCTGCTGTCTGGCGTCCAGCGCCAGAAACAGGTTACAAGCTGGAGTTCAACGCTAGAAACAGGTTACAACCTGGCATTGAACGCCCAAAACAGCCCCAGGCACGTGAGAAGCTTAAGTCTCAGCCCCAGCACACACCAAGTGGGCCTCAGAAGTGGATTTCTGCATCATCTATCATAGTTTACTCATTTTCTGTAAACCTAGGTTACTAGTTTACTATTTAAACAACTTTTAGAGATTGACTTTGTACCTCATGACATTTTTCAGATCTGAACTTTATACACTTTGATGGCATGAGTCTCTAAACTCCATTGTTGGGGGTGAGGAGCTCTGCAGCGTCTCGATGAATTAATGCAATTGTTTCTATTTCTCCACTCAAACGTTTGTATGTTCCTATCCGTGACACTCAATCACCTTCCTCAACTCATGAACATGTGCTGACAAACACCTCCGTTCTACATCAGATTGAATGAGCTTCTCTTAGATTCCTTAATCAGAATCTTCGTGGTATAAGCTAGAATTGATGGCGGCCACTCTTGAGGATCCGGAAAGTCTAAACCTTGTCTGTGGTATTCCGAGTAGGATTCAAGGATTGAATGGCTGTGACGAGCTTCAAACTCGCGATTGCTAGGCGTGATGACAAATGCAAAAGGATCATGGATCCTTCCAACATGATCGAGAACCAACAGCTGATTAGCCGTGCTGTGACAGAGCATCTGGACCATTTTTACTGAGAGGATGGGAGGTAGCCACTGACAATGGTGACACCCTACATACAGCTTGCCGTAGACGTACTTTACAAACAATTGAGTTGAATATTACATTGCAGAAATTCAGAGGACAAAGCATCTCCAAAACTCCAACATATTCCCCATTACTGCACAACAAGTAACGATTTTATTCTCTTTTATTTTTCCAATCCAATAATTCCCATTGATAATTTTGATTGATATCCTGACTAAGAATAATAAAATAAACATAGCTTGTTTCAAACCAATAATCTCCGTGGGATCGACCCTTACTCACGTAAGGTATTACTTGGACGACCCAGTGCACTTGCTGGTTAGTTGTACGAAATCATAAGAAATCTTGATTTTGATATTGAGATATTAATTTCGTGCACCAAGCTGCGATAAGATCTCTTCCCTTCTATGCTACTTTAAGAAAGGGAAAACAGTTCGAATGGACGACAGAATGTGAGCAAGCCTTTCGAGACTTCAAAGAGTTCTTAGGACGGCCACCTATCCTATATCGGCCACGAGAAGGAGAACCACTCATATTATATCTTGCAGTAGAGAGCCGGGCAATAGCCTCAGCACTAGTCAGAGAAGACGAACATGGGCAAAAACCCGTCTACTTCATCAGCAAGCGTTACAGGGATCTGAGCTGAACTAACAGAAAATAGAAAAGTTTGCCTACGCTCTGATCCTCACATCCGGCGGCTTCGCCCATATTCCAAGCACATACCATTAAAGTTCGGACCAACCAACCATAAAAGGGATATTGCAAAAAACAGATCTAGCAGGAAGAATCTTACAATGGGCAATCGAGTTGTCTGAGTTCGACCTCCAATACGAGGCGCGGACAGCCATCAAATCACAACACCTGGCCGACTTCATCGCAGAATTCACAGACACCCCGGAAATCCCCATAGAGTGGAACATATACGTAGATGGATCCTCGAA